>NC_041003.1:16792365-17098964 GCF_004193775.1 Glycine soja | reverse complement strand
CCTTGATCTATCATCCGCTGTAACAATTCCTCTACTTCCAAACACGTCTCCATGTCATGCATCTCGCCGGAATGTAGCAGACAGGAATCCTCCTTACACCCACTATGGGGAATCACACCTCCCTTTTGTAGGGCCTCAAAGATAAACCTCCTAGGGGTTGCCACATCCCTTAAAGGTTTAGACCTGTGCGGCCTATCGGATTCAACTGCATTAACTGCTCCCCTCCATGATTGGCGAGCGGGTTGGTTCTCACATTAGGCCGATCCTCTTGGAAAGTCAGCCATCCAGCATCCATTAAATGTTGGACCTTGTATTTAAGGGCCAAGCATTTTTCGACGGAATGCCCCGGGACACCCCCATGGTACTTGCAAGTTGCGTTAGGGTCATACCACTTCGGGAAAGGGGGTTCGAGGACCCTTCCGGGAGTTACCACGGCCAAATGATTGGCGATGAGGGATGGCAGAAGATCTTCGTACGTCATTGGGAGTGGGGTGAATTCTGGATATGGCCTCGGAGGGAAGTTCCTTGTCGTGTTGGAATTACCGGCCGGTCGAGTCGTGTTCGGAGTTGGAACTTGGGGAGCTTCCCTCTGGGTGGGTGCCTTAGGCTGCACGGGTGTTGAACTAGAGGCGTTCCCAGCATGAGCCGAGAAGCTTGGGTGATGTTGCGCGTACTGATGGGTACCATGAGGTGTTTGCTGGGGTTTGACCCACGCGGGTGTTGAAGAGACGGCATGGGCATCTCCTTCCTTCCTTTTTGCCCCTGTTGCCCCGATTCTTTTGGCATTCACGTTTGTGGAGGAAACGTAATCAAACTTTCCTCTTTTCAATCCAACCTCGATTCTTTCCCCGGCAAACACCAGATCCGCAAAGCTGGACGGCATGTAACCCACTAGCTTCTCATAGTAGAACACTGGCAGAGTGTCTACCATCATGGTGATCATCTCTCTCTCAACCATGGGAGGAGCTACTTGTGCCGCCAAATCCCTCCATCGCTGCGCATATTCTTTAAAGGTTTCACCCTCTTTCTTGAACATATTCTGCAGTTGAGTACGGTCAGGAGCCATATCAGAATTGTACTGATACTGCCTTAGAAAGGCGGTAATCAGATCCTTCCAAGTACGGATACGGGAAGCTTCCAAATTAGTGTACCACACTACCGCAGCTCCGGCCAAGCTATCCTGAAAGAAGTGTATCAACAGCTTTTCATCTTTAGAGTGGGCGCCCATCTTACGGCAGTACATTTTGAGATGGTTTTTGGGACAAGTCGTCCCTTTATACTTGTCGAAGTCCGGCACTTTGAACTTCGAGGGAATAACAACATCGGGTACTAAGCAAAGATCCGTCATGTCTGCGAACGGATAGTCCCCAAATCCTTCTACGGCCCTCAATCTTTCCTCAAGGAGATCGAGCTTCCTCCTTTCTTCAGTTGCTGGGGGCGGCCCTTCCGTGGACAGAACTATTGGTGGTACTGCGATGTTGGGTTGAGGCAACGTGCCTGGTGCCGGCCCTTCGGGGATCGGGGGATAGAACTCGACATCCCTCCGAGCATAATCTTGAGGGTCTTTGTGGACTTCGTCGGGCTGCTGAGGAGGCTCTCTTTCATGGACGGGAGAAGCAATGTGGCCCGCATCTTCTTGCAAGACGGGTGGTGAATAGTTGGGCGGCAATCCATAAGGGTAAGCCGCTCGGTTGTATCCCAGGTGAGGGCTGCCATCGTGCCCCAGTGTGTCCCTTCCCCGTCCTACTATGTTTGAGGGAGGATGGTGCGTAGTTGCCAAGATAGTCGGGTCTGCTTCGGCAGCCGAACTGGCAGCGGCGGCGGTGGCCGCGTTCTTCTCTATGAGCTGCTTCATACTTAACATGGCCTCCATCATGGAGGCCATTTGTTCTTTCAGAGCCGACATGTCGGCTTTCATCTGTTCCTGCGTCTCCTCTTGATCACCCATCGTTCTAGATTTGGATCTGGTGCGATAGGGATCCCTTGCGGCGCGTTTAGTTATGGTGTTTTTCCCTAAAAAACCAAACGTGAGGAGTGGGTAAAGAAAGAAAATGCATGCTAGAGATGAAATGTAGGAGTGATTTGATTTGCACAAGCTTTTTGGAGTAGAAACATGGGACCAACTCATTTTATTTCAAAAAGGAAGTCGTATCTAGTCAAGGTCTTAGAGACCATACAAGTTTCCTAACGATTTCTAATTATGTGGGCCATTAAGTCTATCATATGCTGACAATAGCCGAGAAGCCCATGAATCTCTTCGGGGGCGGAGTAGGTGTCTGCCATCGCCTTGGCCTTGGCTAACAATCGGGGAAGTTCTTGACTCCCGTTCAAGGTAAGAGCAAACCGATCCATCCACATGGTTGCCTCTTGGTGTAAAGAGTCGATCACCCTTCCTCTAGCCTCTTTTTCCGCGTATACTTGGGCATATTCGTCCGCAATCCTATGCTCGTGGGCCGCGGCTAGACCTAACTCTTCTTGGTACTTGGCGATGATAGCTAGCATGTTGGTCTCCGTCTCGCATAAACGCTGAGACAAGCTTCTTTTGGACCTTGAACAGGCAACTAACTCCTCTTTCAAAACCATGCTATGTGCTCGCGACTGGTCCCTTTCTTCCTTTCCCAACTTGAGTTCACTATTGCTACCCCATAGAGCTCCGCGAAATTTGTTCCGGCCATACTCTTCCTTGCGAGCCCTCTTGGTCTCTTGTTCAAGGGCTCTTGCGGTAATTGCATTCTCTTCCCGTAACCCGGCACACTCCTTCCGAACGTGTGTAGCGGCCAACTTGAACTTCTCCTTGGCAAGTTTTGCCTTTCCTAACTCGCTTTTGAGAGCTTGGACTTCTTCGTCCTCTTCCGGTGCTTCAAAACTCTCTTTGCTGACGACTTTTAACTTGGCGAGCCAATCTAAACCTCGTATATGAACTTTCAGCCATTCGTGGTACCCACCAATGATGCCATTACGAATGCCTCTAAGCTCTTGATCTTTCTTTAACGGGGTTTCCCACGCCTTATGGATTCTTTGTATAGTCTTGGAATTTTGTGCGCCGAAATCCCTCACAAGGAAAGGAGACATGCTTTCTTCCGTCGGTGCTCCCCTCATGGGGTACCCTAGTTGTCTTATAGCGAGCGCGGGATTGTAGTTAATACAACCCCCCGTTCCTACCAGCGGAATGTTTGGGTATCTTCCACATGAGAAAAGGACTCCTTCTTTTCCTTCCTTCCATCGGGGGAACCAACTGATTGTTCTACCTCCTATCCCGGCCAAGAGCTGGTCCCAATCTATTCTCCTCTTTTCAGTACACGAGCGATGGCTCAGGAGCGGACATGGATGTCTTGTGTCTTGTTGGAACAAGTGTGAAACCAACCAAACACAGAGGGCGGGTAAGCAACAGATGATCCGTGCGCTACTCTTTTCGCACCTTCGGTCAAATGTGTCAAATAGATCTGCCAAGACAGCTACCACCGGACTTTCCTTGCTATGGTGGTAGGCAAGGAAAGCGTCGATTGCTGCTAGGTCTACCAAACCATCCACGTTTGGAAAGAGGACGACCCCAAAAATTAGCAAAGCTAACACATCCATAAACGGGACCCAGTCTCCTTGATTGGCCATACCCCTCGCCTTGTCTTCTAGGTACTTCTGTGGTAGGCCCGCTATGCCGTTCCGAGTCTGTTTTATGCGGTCCAAACCTCTTGCTGAATCCTTGACCACAGTTGCAATTCTGCTCAAAGAGGGGAGACACCCGGAGGAAAGATATGGTTTTCTTCCCCCGAGAGGACATCCTAGAATTTCCTCAAATTCTTCAATGGTTGGTACTAATTGGAAGTCTGCGAATGTGAAGCACCTCAAAGGCTGGTCGTAGTATTGGGTAAGTGATGCAATGGCTTCTATGGACACCTCTGCTATGGTCAACTCTAAGATCTTTCCGTAAGTCTTGCGGAAGGCTTGCATTTGGAGGGGTTCCATCAACCGCCCTAATTCCTTGATGCTGGTGGTATCTAGGCTTTTGACCTTGACTTGGTAGAACCTCTTGCCGGTTTGATTTGTTCCCATGCTTACTAAAGTGAGACAAAAGCTGGTGCAAATCAAAACTCCGATATCTCATGGGTGGGATGGATGAATGCATGATGGAATGCATATGACACAGATGCAATCTAGGAATGCGGGGGTCCGGGGAATTTGTCCCCTTCTTAGATACGACGTCTAGGGGTAGCGAAATGCCCCAACGCACGTTTTTAAGAAGGCGACACGGACCCTCCGTTGGTTTGTTTACAGTAGGGATCAAGACAGAACCCATATGCAATGCCTATGCAAAAGACACAATGCGGGAATGTGCACAGTATGACAATATTTACCGAACATAAGCAAAAGGGTATATGATACTCATGCATGGCAGTGTGAAAAATGGCACGCAACGTGTTTGCTTCGTGCCCCTATTTAAGGGACCTATAAGGGAGAGAACTAACTAGGCTTTTAGCAAGAATCCCCAAGGTAGTTATATCTCTCTTGATGGTTTCTAGAGGTATCATCCCCTTTGAAGAACATATTGTAGCAGTAGGGACTACTAGCAACAATAGGTTTTCAAAGAGAAAAGCTCTAGATGAGGGTTCACTGTAATCAAGCAAGTCGGAGACCTAGCATGATCACAGATTCACCTCCACTCCTTATGCTCCCATGAACCCGGGTACAGGGCCCTTTTTCACTCACAGTGTGTGCAAATAGTGTTGGTGTTTGTGTGCATCAAATGAATAAATATTTACTTCATGCATACATTTAAAACGCACTAAAAGCAACAAAGAGTTTATATACACAAGAACATAATGAAAGGAAACCAACAAAGGGGTAAGTCACGGTAAAACATTGCACAAAATTAAATGGCCTAACTCTCTAAAAACAGTCCCCAGTGGAGTCGCCAACTGTCGCAACCTACCCTTCGGCGGGAGGGCGACGCGTGACTCGCGGGATGCGTGTTCCACGAAAGGAATACGCGCGGAGTCGCCACCAACGTTTATTTGAGGAAAACGTCGAAAAAACCGGAAAAGACGCGATCTACGAACTTTTAAGTGAAAGGTTCGGGAGTTGTATTTACGCACGGGGAAGGTATTAGCACCCCACACGTCCGCCCCAAGGGACGGCAGCCTTTAATCGAATGTGCAAACATGACTTTGATTTTTTATGTTCCCTTTTTATGTCTCTATATCCTTTATACCCTTTTTATATTTTCTCTTTTTGTGGTCGACAAGGGTGTTTCCCTTTGCTCCTACGTATTCCTCAATTTGGGATGAGAAAATCAGACCTACGTAGTTCTTTTTTATCAAGTGATTCTTTTTTACTTAAGTGGTGATCATTTTAAGGCGTTGGACCTTAAAAATGATCCATTTTACTTGGTGAGGAATTGAAATGACAAACTTCAAAAACCTATTTTTTATGGACGAGCTTGACTAGGCGAGTTGATTTTAGCCTTAGTTTCACTTTAGTTATTAATCAATTCGATTAAGAATGAGAAATCCCAAAGAGAAAACGTCCGATTGATTTTCCGCTTTATTTTACTAAAAAGATGTTTTTTTGATTATTATATTATTTTTTACCTCTTTTTGATTTCCAACGTGGTTACGGCACGACCGAACGGTCGGAATTTATTTTAACTGAAGTTAATGGATAATACAATTCAAACGTTCGGTGGAAATTTATTTTATTTTTAAGTTAAGCGAGAAATGACTTAAGTAAAATGGCTTAAGCACGTCAACAGGGGGTATAAAAAGTAAACAAAACGAGAATAAAAATGCACGAAACACAATGTGGACCACTACGGGTACATAGAATGAATCGAAAAGCTTGGTTCGAGGTACTTACCCGTTGAAGATCGAAGAACGATGAAGAACGAATGAAGAACGTCGAAGAACGGTTGAAACCTTTGCGAAATTCCTCACGGAAAACGTTACGGAAACGTTTCGGAAGCGCCTCGGCTTAGATTTTCTTCACGGAAACAATTTTTCCAAGCAAATTCGAAAGAGAGAGAAGTGCCTAAGGGGCTGAACCCTTTTCTTCTTCACTTCCTCCCCTATTTATAGCAAAATAGGGGAGGTGGTTGCCGCCCAGCTCGCCCAGGCGAGCTCAGCTCGCCCAGGCGAGCCAGGTTGCTTCCTCCAGAAGCAACAGCCTTCTAGAGGAATATTCTGGAGGGCCCAAGTGGGCCTGGGTGCTATTTGCACCCCCATTTTTACTAAGTTCACCCCCTCTGCTATTTTTTTGGTGATTCTTTTTTCGTAAAGTTACGGAAACTTACGAATTTCGTAACGATACTTGTTTTCTTTCCGTAATGTTACGGAACCTTGCGGATTACATAATCATCCCCCTTTTGACTTACGGAATGTTACGGAACCTCACTTAATTATGCAACGATGCTTCCATTTGATTTCCGGTGTGTCACGGAAACTTACGGATTGTGCATCAATATTTTTTTGGTTTTTCGGCATGTCCTGGAATTTCATAAATTGCCTAATGATGGGTGCCAAGCACCTCACAAGGACCAAAGAATGGTCGCATGTCATCAAGCAAAAGTCCCCGGACGAAATTAGGGTATGACACAACGTTCAAACACTGGTAATCGATTACCAAATCATTGTAATTGATTACACCATTTTGAAATCAATTGGAACGTTGTAAATTCAGTTGAAAGCTTTTTGAAAACAATCTTTGCTCCTGGTAATCGATTACAATAAACTGGTAATCGATTACTAGAGAGTAAAAACTCTTTGGTAAAAGGTTTTGTGAAAAATTCAAGTGCTACTCAATGTTTTGAAAAACTTTTTAGTACTTATCTTGATTGAGTCTTTTCTTGATTCTTGAATCTTCAACTTGATTATTCTTGATTCTTGGTTCTTGAAACTTAAATCTTGAAACTTAATTCTTGAATCTTGAAATCAAATTTCCTCTTGATTCTTGAAGTGTTCTTGATTCAATCTTGAACTCATTCTCTTAGGCTTTTTGTCATCATCTTTGTTATCATCAAAACTCCTTAAATCAATCTTGATTCAACATCATGAAGCTTGCTTCTACAATTTGGTGCCTAATAATGCCTATTTTAGGCACCAACAAAGCACAAGGACTTAAGCTCTTGTGAACCAAACCCTCATCCAACAACTCCTTTACTTGAGGAATAACCTTAAGCTCAAGAGGTATGGCGGTGCTAAGGGATGTTTCCCTTGATAGGAGAAGGTAGAAAGATTGTTTAAGAAGGAGTGCTTTTTTAATATCACCTTTTGTTGCAAAATGATTTTCCTTCTTAACAATCTTCTTGGAGGAATCCTTTTCCTCCTTTTTCTTCCCCTTGGCCTTTGAAGACAAGGCCTTACTATCCTTCTTTTTCTTTTGTTTTTCTAGTTTTTCTTCCTTATCCCTCTTATCTTTCATAGTTAGTTGATCTTTGGCCACCTGTGAAGGTGTTTGAGGATGTAAAACAAATTTAGTGCCAAGATGGGTGAGGGTAATTTCATTAGTTAGGCCATTGTAAATGATTTTCCTATCAAATTGCCATGGCCTTCCTAAAAGAATATGTCCTGCCTCCATGGGAACTATATCACAATTAACTTCATCCTTATATGTCCTAATGGAGAAAGGTACCTTCACTTGTTGGTTAACTATCATTTCCCCTTGATCATTGAGCCATTGAAGTTTATAAGGTTTTGGGTAGGGAATGATAGTGAGGTTCAACTTGGAAACTAATCTTGTGCTACAACAATTGCAACAAGATCCACTATCCACAATGAGAGAACAAGTTTTATCTAAAATTTTGCATCTTGTATGAAAGATGTTCTCTGTTTGGGATTGAGATAGATCACAAGATTGACCTCCAAGGAGCCTTCTAACCATTAAGAGGTCACCTTCTTCATAGGGGTAGAATTCCTCACTAGACTCTTCACCCCTTACATCATCTTCACTTCCACTAGAGGAAGGGCAAGAAGTAGTCTCCTCTTGACTACTATAAATGTCTTGACCCCTCATGATCATGGTCTTCTTTGTGGGGCATTGAGAGGCAATGTGACCTCTCCCAAGACATGTGAAGCATTTAATGTTGCTAGTCTTTTCTTGGGAACTAGTCTTAGGGGTATATTTTTCTATGGTCTTACCCTTATCTTCCTTGGGTTTTGAAGGTGCGGCCCCCAAAATTCCATGGGCTTGGTCCTTCCTTGGATAAGAGTGAGAGCAATAAGATTTTGAAGAAGGCTTTCTTTTAAGTTGTTGCCCCACTTTTGTACAAAGTTGGACTAGCTCATCTAGGTCCCTATATGGAAGGAGTTCAACCTTGTCCCTCACTTCTATATTAAGCCCACTAAGAAACCTAGCTATGCTTGTTCTTTCCTCCTCCCTATGTCCAGCTCTTAAAAAGAGTAGTTCTATTTGTTTTCTATATTCTTCAACACTCATACTCCCTTGTCTAAGCCTTTGGAGCTTGTCCATAAGCTCCATTTCATAGTAGGATGGAATGTGCCTTTTCCTAAGGGCACTCTTAAGATCATTCCAATACTCTACTAGAGGATCCCCATGAATCCTTTGTTCCCTAACAAGGGACGTCCACCAATAGAGGGCATACCCTTGAAAGCTAAGGGTAACCAATTAAACTTTTCTCTCTTCGCTAATATGATGGCAAGCAAAGAGTTGTTCAACCTTTATTTCCCAATCTAAGTAGGCCTCAACATTATCTTTTTCATGGAAATATGGGAGGCTAATGTTAACCTCTTGAGGCCTTCTATCCTTTTCTCTTCTTTGGGAGTGATGTTTAGTATGTGAACTATGGCGCCCTCTATAATAGTCGCTAAGTTCTTCACTTAAACTCTTGCAAGAGTATTATAGGAGGCATGTTTTTCTCTTTTCATTTCTTTCATTATTTTTCTTCTTTCTTCCTCTCTTATTTTCTCTCTTTCATCTTGACTTATTTCTTCCACTCTTTTTTTACCTTTTTCTTTTCTCTCTTGTTTTTCTTTCCGCAACTTAAGGATCTCAACTCATCTAATATCTTATACAAGGGATCCTTAGGAGTAGAACCCTCACCATTAACACTAGATGAAGAATGAAGACTCATGTTGGTTCCTAAGTTATGGTTCTTTCTTGTTAGGGGTTTGAAAACAAAAGGTAAAAGAAACTATGGTTGAAACTAGCCAAAATAAACACTAAAAGAGGTGTGAAAGATAAGGTAAAAACTAATTGGTAAAAGGTAAGCTATCTAGGCGGTTTGACAATGGAAGGTAAAGGAAATAAGCTATGAAAGTAAGCAAGAAATGTAAACTAGGCAAATCCTAAGAGTGTTTGGATGACCACATTTAAGGTTCTCAACAAAACACTCACAATCCTAAAGGAAAATTGCCTAAAATTATTACACACAAATGGAAGTAGGGTGACCTATTGGAGGCTCCCAACTTACTTCCAATTAAAGGCCTTTTTGTTACAAAATTTGAAAGCAGTGAAAGTAAGTAAATTGTTAATTACAAAATTACAAAAAGGTCCTCAATTTTGGTGGTTGTTCTCTCTTTGGTGATTCACTCAATTTGGAGTGCTTCTTAGTCCAATAGCTCTTAAGGTGGTTTTCCCCTTGCTTCATGACTCAAATTCTTCAAGGGATGGCACCAATCCTCCTTTCTAATTCCCTATATGGCAACTCACAAACAAGGAAACAAAGAGACAAGCAATAACCAAAGACCAAAAAAATGAAATGAAAGTTAAACCAATAGAGTTTTAACAAGACAAATTTTCAAGGATTATTTAACAATTAAAGCAATGAAAAGCACATAAAAACAAGTTAGGACTCAAAGAGAAACTTAGAATGGCTCTAGAGTAGAGTAAAAAAAACTATAAAAAAAAAGACTCAGGAAACCTCTAGTTTTGGAACTTGTATTTATAGTAATTTTCAATTAAAATTTTAGAACTAGGATTGGTATAAAATAGGCACCAATTATAGAACAAATTTTGAGCCAAAACAACAAGTATACTTTCCTTTCACTTTTTTTTTCCTGGACACTGATTGTTCTGCCAACTTGTGTGATTTTTCTTATTTTTTCCTTTAATCTAAATTGCTTGGTTCTTTTTTCATATTTTTTTTCCAGATGTCTAGAAAATTCAGTAAATATTTCAGCTCAGAACATGTAGTGATCAATTCCCAGTAATTTATACAAGTTCATATGTTCAAGCTGCCAGCACCAGCGATTTCAACCTAGAAATCAAGAGTAGTGTTTATGTTGCTTAAGGCTTGGATAGTTACAATATATGTTTGTGTATGCTCAATTATCTTGAATAACACAATTCAAGAGAGCTCAAGACTTATTTTGATTTACAAATTCAGCCACAACTCAGCACCCCAACTCAACTTCATCATAGGCATCATGTAGGAAACTTAGAAAAGAAAAAAAAAAAAGAGTTCAACAACAAGACTACTACTAGGAATTGATTTAGAACATGTTATGAACTAAATAACATGCATGAATTAGACTCAAAATTCAAAAGATAGGCTAAGAATGACAAGAATACATGAACAAATGTATTAGAATTCAATCAACAAAAATAAAAATTCAACACAAACTTAGAACATAATGTGACAATTACTATGACTAAACATGACTCTAAGACAACATGGATTAAGTGATTTACACTTAGATTTTTGTGTTTTGTTTTCTAATCAATATTTTGGAAGAAAATTTAGATCTAAAGGTTCAGCACAAGAATATTATGAATGAAAAATGATAGAACCCAAAATCAACACAAAAACATGATTCAAGAGTAGATCTACAAAATTTGAACCATAGAAATGCAAGAACAAGTGTAGATCTAAGATTTAATCGGTTTATTTTTTTTGAATCTACTCTCAAAAGAACCACACCACAAGACAATGGAGGATATGTTGGATCGAGTGGCCTCAGAATAATTAAGTAGGGGGGGTTGAATTAATTATTCCTAAACCTTTACTAATTAAAAAATTACTCTTTTAAGGCTTTTACTAAATTGTTAAGAGAATGAGGAGTAGAAGAGAAACTTAATAGAAAGTAAAAGTGGAAATTAAATGCACAGCGGAAAGTAAAAGAGTAGGGAAGAAGGAAACAAACACAAGAGTTTTTATACTGGTTCGGCAACAACCCGTGCCTACATCCAGTCCCCAAGCGACCTGCGGTCCTTGAGATTTCTTTCAACCTTGTAAAACTCCTTTTACAAGCAAAGCTCCACAAGGGATGTACCCTCCCTTGTTCTCTTTGAACCTAGTGGATGTACCCTCCACTAGAACTGATCCACAAGAGATGTACCCTCTCTTGTTCTCAGTCAAACCCAAGTAGATGTACCCTCTACTTGTACCACAAAGGATGTACCCTCCAATGTGTTAAGACAAAGATCTCAGGCTGTTAAACCTTTGATACTTTGTGAATGGGGATACAAAAGAATTCTCAGACGGTTAGTCCTTTGAACACTTTTGTATTAGGGAATGGGAAGAATCAAAAGAATTCTCAGACTGTGTCGTTTTGAATTCTTTGACAAGGGAGAAGGGAGACACAAAAGAATTCAGGCGGTTAGTCCTTTGTTCTTTTGGAAAAGGGAGAAGAGAGACACAAAAAGAATTCAGGCGGTTAGTCCTTGGCGAATTCTTTTTGGCAAAGGGAGAAGAGAATGAAAAGATGAATAGCACAAGTTTTCAAGGTTGAAAAACCAGAAAACTTCAGAAAGCTTTTGGTACAAAGAAGAAGAAGAAGTTTCAAAGAGATTCAAGGCTTGTAAAGGATTGTATGAAATAAGTGTTCAAGATGTCTTGAAATGCAAAACAAAGCCTTGCTTTTATAGACTCTTCATGTCTGGTCAAGAAGACCATTTAGAAGAGTTATAACTTTTAGAAAAACTTAAAACCAATTTGAAAAATTCAAAAACCTTTTGAAGAGTTACATATTTTGTTTTTTCAGAAACAGTCACTGGTAATCGATTACCAAATAAGTGTAATCGATTACACAAAGCTTTTGAGTGAAAGGATGTGATCTTCACATTTAAATTTGAATTTCAACGTTCAAGGGCACTGGTAATCGATTACCAAAACATTGTAATTGATTACAGCCTTTTGAAAATAATTGGAACATTGTAAATTCAGTTTGAATACTTTTTCAAACTCATTTTGCTACTAGTAATCGATTACAACAATATGGTAATCGAATACCAGAGAGTAAAAACTCTTTGGTAAAGGTTTTGTCAAAAACTCATGTGTTATTCAAAGTTTTGAAAAAACTTTTTAATACTTATCTTGATTGGGTCTTTTCTTCATTCTTGAATCTTGATCATGATTCTTGAGATCTTGAATCTATAATCTTGATTCTTGATTCTAGGCTTTCTTCTTGAGTCTTTAATTCTTCTTGATTCTTGAACTCTTGACTTGTTCTTGATTCACTTGAGATGTTCTTTGATTCACTTCAGTTGTTCTTTGATCTTTGAGCTTTTTGTTCATCACCTTTGTCATCATCTTTTGTTGTCATCATTGTTATCATCAAAACACCTTTGAATCACATTCACCATGAAGCCTTGCTTCTATAGGATATACATGGAGAATAAGATGAAGAAAAAGGAATTAAAGAGAATTCAACGAACAAAAAGATAGAGGAAGCAAAAGAACATCACCTAGATGAAGATGCTCTTGATACCACATGATATAAGCTCCATTGGAGCTTGTAGGCCTAGGATCTTCTTCATCAATGGATTCTTTTTCTTCTTGGAAGATGAATGGCAGCGGAATGGAGAAGGAAGAGAGAGAGGAGACGCCACTTCAAGGAGAAGATGAGTCTAGAAGAAGCTCACCACCATAGGAGGCCATGGATAAGAGCTTGGAGGAAGAAGAAGATGAATGAAGGGAGAGGAAGAGAAGAGCACAAAATTTTGTGCTCTAAAAGAGCTCTGAAATCTGAAGTTTAATTTTCAAATGATCAAAGTTGGAAAAATGCACACACATAGCCTCTATTTATAGCCTAAGTGTCACACAAATTTGGAGGGAAATTTGAATTTTTATTCAGATTTCACTTGAATTTGAAATTGAATTTGTGGAGCCAAAATTTCACTAATTATGATTAGTGAATTTCAAATATGGTTCAGCCCACTAATCCAAGATCAAGTCCAAGATTCTCCACTAAGTGTGCTTAGGTGTCATGAGGCATGTAAAGCATGAAGGACATGCACAAAGTGTGACTACATGATGTGGTAATGGGGTGTAGCAAGCAAATGCTCACCTCCCCCTCTAAAATTTAATTGGATTGGGCTTCTCCCAATTCAATTAAATTTATTTCTCAACACACACATCAAATATTCACTTAATGTGTGTGAAATTACAAAACTACCCCTAATACAAAAACTAGTCTAGGTGCCCTAAAATACAATGATTGGAAAATCCTACATTTCTAGGGTGCCCTACCTACATTATGGAGCCCTAAATACAAGACCCAAAAATAATGAAACCTTAGTCTAATATGTACAAAGATAAGTGGGCTCATACTTAGCCCATGGGCCCGAAATCTACCCTAAGGCTCATGAGAACCCTAGGGTCTTCTCTTGCATCTTTGGCCCAATCTTCTTGGAGTCTTCTATCCAATGCCCTTGGGGGGTAGGATTGCATCAGTGGTGAAGACAACACCAATCTTGTCCATCAAAAATTTGTGGCGTGTAGACGCAATAGCTTTGGTGAGGAGGTTAGCATGTTGATGACGGGATGGAACATGTGAGACTCAAAGTTGCTTGATGGCTACTAGATGTTGCACAAAGTGATAGTCAATTGTGATATGTTTCATACACGTGTGAAATATCGGGTTTGCAGAGATACGTTGCTCCAATGTTATTAAAATACATCGTTGGAGAAGGATCAAGCTAAACGTGAGGTTCCTTGAGTAGTTGTTGTAGCCAAAGTAATTCAGTGACTGTTGTGGCTATTGTGTGGTATACAGCTTCTATGGAAGATTTGGCAATGCTGGAATGCTTCTTGTAGTTCCAGGAAATGACTTTTGGACCAAAGTAAATTATGTAGGCACCCGTGGACGTCATGTCAGAAGCGTAGCCCACCCAATCAGCATCATAGAAGGCACAAAGATAGACAAAAAAATGAAATCCAAAAAGTGCATGCAAAATGACACAAAATATCACCAAAAAGTGGTTCATCAAATATATCTCAAATTCAAAAGTGAAAAAAAATGAATTCAGAATATCATAATATTTGGGAGAATACATTGTAATAGAGTATCAAATCCTATGGGGAAAAATCTTCACACAAGAAGATTAAGAAGTGAAACCAATTGAATAGAAGAGGCTTACCCACCATAAGCATATATAAATTAATTACCACTACTACAAAAGCGCTTTTTTACGACGCGTGTTCTAAGACGGTTGTCCATAAACGTCTTAGAATACGAAGCAGTGGCAATTTTTTAATAAAGGAGATAAATTTTGTCTTTAACGTCGCACATTCTAAGGCGGTTATAGACGACCGTCTTAGAATGTCCTTTGGTGGCAATATTGTAATTACCAGGAACTAAGACAACGATAGTTTTTACGAAAGATCGTCTTTGTATATCCTTTTCAATTTCGGTACCCTAGCCCATGAAGAATGCGTTCTTTCTTTCTTATGCCACCCTTTCCTCCGTTGTCTTATGAGTCTTCGCAAGGTTTGTCTCCGTCAACCTCAGTCTCTTCAAAATGAAACCCCCTCAAACAGTGTCTCCCTCATACCCATTTGTCAGCTCAAGAGGCATCGATTGTCCGTGTTAGTGCACCTTCGTACGTCTTAGGTCGTGATACAAGAAATATGATGAAAGCCTCTATGTATTGATGTTTTAATTTAGTACCATGAAGAAGGTATGAAACAAGGGTTTTGAATGGCTTTTACTAACTTGCATTTACTTTTCAATCTCCTGCAACTCAATACTGAGGATGAAAAGGCTGCAGAAAGTGCTTACTATAAGGTAACCTCGATAGCTTGGTTTTATTATTGTTCTTTGGATTGAAATTTTTAGTTTTAGTCTTATAAATATTGCCATTGGACCAAGTTTGTGTTTTTGTTGGCATTTTCATTCTCGTATAGTGATTCACTTAGTTAAGCATCTAAACCTAGGTCTTGAATGACATAGGGTCTTTTTGGTTTGTAATTGTCAGTCGTACCTCAACAATTTTGGGAACATTTTCCATATAGTATAAGCATGTACAGCTATGTCTTGAATGAATTAATGGTGTTTTTTGTTTGTAATTGTCAGTCCTACGTCAACACTTGCGGCTTAATTGATAGCATGGAAGCAACCTTGGGTTGTAACTACGGTGAGAATAATAAGGAAAACTAAATTGTGTAAAGACGAATATTATAGGGCTATGGGAATTGTTTACTGTGGTTTTCAAATTGATCTGTATGGTGGGAATTCTGTAAAGACCAATATTATAGTGTTGTGGCCATAATTGACAGCATGGAAGCGGCATAATTATTTACTGTTGCTTTTCGTTAAGTTTGAGGGTTGTGGGAATTCTTACCCTATATGATATAGGGTCTTTTTGGTTTGTAATTGTCTGAATAAGCTGCCCTTTAGTATGCATTGAGAGTTTTTGGGTAAGGTCACAAGGTGTCTTGAGACCCTTTGGATATGGGAGTGTTTGAAGTGGGGCATACATAAGGAAGGTTGTATCAAAATATGGATTTTTTGTTGGTCATTAGAAAAAGCTGCAATTCGTACATGGTTATTGAAGTAGGAAAACCATTTAGACTGAACTCTGCTTTATGATTTTGTCATTGGCTGACAATAATGTTTGATGAATGACTGTCTTCCTACAACCACATTGTTGGTGCAGAAATCATAGAGGATTCCTAGAACCAGATTGTTATTTACTAGTAGTAGAAAGGTGGATCTAAAGTTATTCTAATTACATATCCCTATACTTTCCTCGGTCATTGTGAACTCCTAAGCCTATATATTCAGAAGACAAAGGACCCTATCCAGTGGCTGAGCATCAACAATATAGGATTCCTCTGGTTCTTTATTAGATTTTGGACATGTTGTGCAGACCCAGTAGGGAAGGCAAGCTCCTTCAGCTGTCTTTGTATCTATGTTATGACATTGTGTTTTGAACCTTTTTATTTTCAATCACATTGTATTATCACATTGATTTTGAACTCGTACATTGTGGACCATAAAAGTACTAATTACTCTGTTTTATGGTATGCGATTAGACTTCCTCCCTACTGAAAGTAGTTAAACATTATGATCTAAGTCAACTTAAGGCCCGGTTTTTTGGAAGTAAGTTATTATAATTGAATAGGGTTGGTCATAAAAACAAAAATAAATTGCAACCTGATAGTATAAACAAAAAAATAAGACCTCATAGCATAAAAAAGCTAACAACCTCTTGTACTATCCATAGTATTCAATCCCAAATAGCACTGAGTGGCTAAGCCCAAAAATCCTATAGTGGGATGGTCACAATTCAAAAGTTGAGACACATTATATATATGCTGAGTTTGTTTGTTTCTCAAAATGCTTAAATTTAAATACATTCATAATGAATGATAAAAATTTAGAATTTCAAAAAAGAACATGCATGTTGTGAATAACAACAATCGATATCAAGGAGCCAAATAAGTTGAAGCCTGTAAAACTTAAAGCAACTAAGTATTCAAATTCAACTGGGAAGACAATAGCCAATTAGATATAAAATAAATAAAAGGTTGACAATTTAGTTGTTGCAGCGCCACTATTGAGTAGTATGATATTATTAAGTATTTAGTCACTAATCTATGAGTAAATAGATTGTATGTTTATATATATATTTAATGTGGCAAAATAGCTTAATTTAATGTTGAGATTTTGCACCACTAGTAAAAAAATATTTTAATGTTGAAGTAGCTTTGAAAACCTCCAATGGTGATAGTGACATTGTGATACATATCTATTTTTTTCTAAGGATTCTCCTATATTGTGTATGTAATCACCATGTAATGATTTGTTCCTCATTTCTTATAATTTGATATCAGAATC
Source organism: Glycine soja (assembly GCF_004193775.1). Classification (NCBI taxonomy): domain Eukaryota; kingdom Viridiplantae; phylum Streptophyta; class Magnoliopsida; order Fabales; family Fabaceae; genus Glycine; species Glycine soja. The sequence goes on along the minus strand of NC_041003.1, from coordinate 17,081,955 downwards.
AATTTTAGTTTTTTTGGATCATTGTACCATATCCCATTTATTGCAAGGACCTTCTAGATTTATGTGAAGCAAGATATCGACTAAATGAAAACCAATACATATTCCCTTGTAGCATTTAACTTGTTCATCTGAGATTGTGATATAGCAACATGTGCTACAATTCCATTCAGCCAAATAACTACTAATTGTTTGACATAACACTTTTGTTGCAGCCTCAGGTGATCGTGGAGTTTTTGATCCTTAAGTAAACCACTAATCATTAGCATCCATTGATACTGCATCTTCTTCAACTATAGCCATAAGGTCCTTTTTGCAGGTGAATAATTACAAATAGCTGATATATATTCTTGCTTCATCCTCATTTTCCATACTAACATATCCTATTGAAAGCATTCACAGCAGTTACAACACCCATAATAACTATTTAGTTTCATTTAGAAGCATACTCCTAATTGTTCCCCCTGGTGCTGTTAAGGCAAGATAATCCAATTGCAAGGTATAGGACTTGAGTCTCATGTTAGAAGTATGACTTAGGCTAGGGTTTAGAAGGCATTGGGCTATCCAACTATAATGGCTAACTCTTGTGAATTGTGATGTGGTTCTCCCAATGGTTTTATCAAATGGTATCAGAGTTTTGCACCATGTCTCTCAGTTGCAACTTGCAAAGCAATGTGGTTGGTGACAACAACATTGCAATGTCCATGCAAGACTAGTCAAAAAGGATGAGTGTGAACCCAACCATTTTAAAAAACTAGGAATTTGTTGCATCAGTTAGAAATAGAAGATAAAGACCAACAAAGGGATGCAACAGTAACAGGGGTTTGAGAGCAGAGGGGACAGAATACAACAAACTAACAAAAGGCCATATAGATCATAGGCTGGCTGTAGGACGCTACAAACCACCACAAATAATAGCAAACAATGGTGGGTTAGTGAGTGTTGCATGGCAAGAAAATTAGGAAAAATGATATTTTTCCTTAATTAAGTTCTAGAAGGGAGGGAGAGATAATAATTTTGTCCATAAAAAACCTCCAACTGATGTTGCATTGGTGTTACTGGGGGCTTCAAAAGTGTAAGATAGTTACATATCACACACACACAGGCCGCGTGTGAAGTAGCATTTGGACTAGTTCCAGGCAAATACTATAATGCTATCGTCACCACCCGTGCCTCTCATTTCCAGCCAAGAGACATGGTAAGAAGGTCAGTGTTATCAACGGCAGAAGGTCACAATTCTACCATATAAAGATGCCATTGTCTAATAGGAGCCACCATAACTGGCCTCCCTTCACAAATTTCCTATGGTGGTTGACAAAAAAACCATGATGCCATTCAGCCATGGTAGCCGTAGCGCCACCATTTAACAACACTGAAGAAGCTCTAATACCAATTATTAAGACCCTACCAGAACTACACCATAAAAGCCATCAATTGTAGTTGGAAAAATGAAGGTGGAGGCCTAAAAAACCCTACATTAAATGCCAAACTTTCAATGTGAGACTCAACTTTCATACCTTGCAATATGATCCTAACAATATTCTGAGATACATTAAAGATGTTGCGACATTCTAATACTTTGTAACAAGTGTGATGCCAAGTGAACTATAGTTTAGGGGAGGGAGTTAGAAATATTGATATTACCATTATTGTTAGCAATATTATTGGGCTAAGCTTGTAGCAGCTGTACTATGCTTGCATTTGACTTAAATTATTACTTAGTATAAATAGTAAATACAAGTATGAAATGAGATTAGTGTTTTGTATCACGGCATCACTATTAGGCATGAGAATCAATTTCCCAAACAATTACAAGTGTATTATGGAAGGAAGAATGAAAAGGGAAATTAGTTTTAAAAGGGGGCAATTAGAAGAATTAGCTGGCTAACTGTTAGTGTGGGGGTTCTCTATTATAAATAGGCATGTAAATACTGAGGCAGGATTATGTTTTGTAAGAACTTGGATATACAACTGGGATTATCCAGTGTGAAAGGGGAGTGCTCCTTTGGTTATAGTTGTGTACATTTGTTTGTCCTTATTGTACACAATTCTGACAATGTTTTTTGACTTCTTTCTCTTTGACTCTAATTTGCCTACTGCACCAATTTTGTGTGTGTGATAATCATTTTTGTTAGAGTAAGATTCCTAAAAATTACACACACACACACAAACACAAATCTTTTCAATTTTCTACCCAAATTGAGCCCAATCTTAAATTTCAATATGGTGCATCCAAAATCAAGATTGAAACCAAAAAAGAAAATCTATTAGTATAGTACTCAAAAGCCTTAAAGACATAAGTGCAGACAATGTTTATTTGTAGTTTGCAGGGTGTCAATCAACCAGCAGATCTCCTAACCCCATAGGCAGTTAACCAATTCCAACATACAGAAATTCAGTAATAACAGAATTTCTTCTCTTTGAAGTTTCAACAAACAAGGTTTATGGTCACAATTATATACATACATATTGTAATGTAATAGAATTAATACATTAAAACATGCATAAAAAATGCTTATGAAATAACCTTCCAAACATTCTAGTTGTTACAAATGCAATCCCAAGGCTCTAATTTATTGTTAATCCATTTGTTGAACTAACCACCCAGTTTCGACAAGATTATGTAGTTGTGATAAACAGTCAAGCTATAGTTCTAGTTAAGTATTTGTCATTTATATGGATCTTTAGTTTAGTATCATAGACAAAATGAAAAGCTATACAGAAGGATGGAATTGTAAATATATATTAAATGTGTGCATACTCTGTTATGATAATGAAAGGGATGCAAAACAATCTAAGACTAGAGTTCTACACTCAGTGAGTAGTACTAGTACACAAGCAAGGTGAATCTAAAATCCTACTTGAACAAAAAATGCGTCCAAAGACAACATACTACATAAATGCCTCAAACTAACAGCGACATTTCCCATTAAAAATCTCACCTCGTATTTGACACACATATCCACTGCACTAACAATAAATTAAGAGTGATAATAACAATAAAAAAGCAAAAAAAATACATTAGGAATTTAGGATGTCATCTAATAAGAACAACATGTAGTAACTGTAGCTGTGAATTACAAGATACTATACACTAAGTGAAAGGCATACATAAAAAAATTAAAACACAATTATACTTCCCTCTCCTCCATTTCTTGACAAAACTAGTAGGATATGAACAATATGTAGCATCAAGGTGTACGTACCATATTGAGAAATTTTCACATTTGTTATATGCTCCATTAAAGAGTACAATTACATCATAATGAAATTGTTACTGCAGTGCTGCACATGCAACATTCTGCAGCTTTATCAGCATTTCTTGTCTGCTTTATGAAACTAAATTATGCATCTGTGTTTTAATTATTTTAGTTACATAACTGTACTCCTACTGTGGTGTTTAATGTTTTGTATTGTTTGTAGGTCGTACTGTTATTTGATTCCCGTCTTACTAGGATACCAATAAAGTACTTGTTGCTTCACTGAAGATAGAATCATCTATTGATCTCCAGCATGACCGCAAAAAACCTTTCGTTACTAGCATCTTTCGAGGTATGTATGTCATTCTCACAGTTATGTTGTTAATTATTATATTTGTGGTTGACATGTAACTATTGTTTAGTATTACATTCTACTTCATTGAGTGAGCCATAGTTCCCCGTTTGAGATTCAATACAATGATTAATACGGACAGTTTGAATTAATTGTTGTATTGAATCTTGAATTGTTCGTTTGGACAGTTTGGGAAGAGTAATTTTTTTTACTTCATTTTCACTTATAAGTTAAGTATGTTGTGTTATTTTTGACTAAATTTTGGACAGTGCATGTTGCTTTGTTCTCTGTGTGCATACATGATCATGGTGAATTGATGTCACCGCTTTCATGTTGTGTACTTGGAGACCATAGCGAAATGCTACCAAAATTTTGTCAAATTTAACATAATCGTCTTAACTTGTTAGTTTGAATGAAGTAAAAAATTGTCTTCCCGAATGGGGTAGGGTCACACCCTTTGGTCAACGTTAGACATGGAGGCCATGACAGATCTTCGCAAGAAATGGGCTACATACTTTTTAGCTATTAGAAAAAGTGCATGCTAAATATGATTTAGATTATCTAGGAGTAAATGTTTTATTTCATGGCACCCTTTGGTTAATAATTGACAATTGTTTCATGTGACTTTAATATTTGCAAAGAATGTAGTTGATGGTTTTGTCAGGAGACTGTATCTGAAAGGCACAATTTAGGTCTCTGTAGTTGATGCTAAAATTGTCATTGGGTTTCTTGTTTTATTTTATTAAAATATATACGTTTTAATAGGATGAATACAATTATATGTTTGTTTTGCATTTGTCTATGAAAAAATTTGACTGGAATTGTTCATTCAAGTTCTTGAATGGAAAATATTTTGTTACCCAGTTTGTAATAATGTTTGTGTTAACAATGCACGACGAAGTAGGGTGGTTGTGAAATCAATGAGCTAACCACAGTACTTGACCCTGCTCTAGTGGAAGTCACATGGCAAATTGTTGTTGGAGCTATAGGTACCTTAACTCACACGACAGAACGTTTAATATTTTACTTAACTTGTGTTTCATGTGTTGATTGTTGGATAATGTTCTAGATAGGTCAAAAAGGATGTTAGGTGTGTGGAGGGTCAAAGGTTGTTGTTAGGGAAAAGGAAAAGGATTATGTCCATTGCCCAAAATATGGTATCATTGCATTCACTTCTTCTTCGACTATCATGTACTCCATTTAACCAATTCAGTCTTCAGTTGGGAGATTGTTATGTTGCTGCCAACATGAGATAGAAGGTATGTTGTTGTCATATAAAGAATTTAGATCATTATGCCAAATCCGAGGTTGACCAATCCACCTAACCATGTACATGGTGAGCAAGTAGTAGCAGGGTGGCCCTCTTGGCTCTCCAAGGTTGTTGGGGAAGCTATTAATTGATTGGTCCCTACAACAGCTGACACTTTTCAGAAAGTTAATAAGGTAAGCATGTTTATGACAAGTTTAATGTTGGAAATTTAAGTATGAGGAACATGTTTACCTTCATTTCAAGTTTGAATATGTTATTTCTTATGTTTACCTTCATGGTATCATTGGTTCAATCTTTTATTTTATCCAATGGCTTTTATCCTATTGCCCCTATATTTTGCTTGAACAATGACCTTTGAACTTGCTCCTTGATTGCATAATGTGTTCAATTCACAGGGGACAAGCAGAGAAAGAATTCAGGGTGGAAGTAGAGGCTATTGCCAAGTAATGTTGCAATGAGACTCAGTGTAACCACCACCAAGTACCATGTGTTGGAAGCAGGAACTCCCAGCGTCGCACGTGCCTATTAAAAGATGCGACATCATTTGATGATGATAGTATGAGTGGCTACTTCAAATCTGATGGTTCAGAACCAATTGAGGCACATATAACAAAGAACCCACACACACTTGTAGAAATAAAAAGAACCAAAAATCCACAGCAAAACCTTATCTCTGCAGCCGTCAACACCAATGGTCGAGGTCTGCATAACCATTCTCTTTTCCTCTTTTTTTTCTTCAATTACCATCATTGTATCATTCCGGGTTCTGATTTTTATTTTTTTTGTGTTCTGAATAGGAAGACAAAAAACCAAAGGAAAACAAAGTGGAGGAGAAAAAAGCAGAGGAAGAAGAAAAAGAAAGAAAAAGAGAAAAAGTCGCAGGAATCAAAAGATGACAAGGAATCCAAGGAGGAATCTGCACCGCCAGAACATCGATCTTTTTCCTTGGTATATGTGAACAGTGGTAACTTAGAACAATGGCTACATGGAGCTATAAGCCAAGAAAGGGATACTTAAATGGAAGTGTCCTTCTAATGGAAGAGTGCTATTTAGAGAACATAACATCTTTTATGAATAGCTTTTCAGTTTAAATGGAAATTGTTGACTTCTATAATAATTATAAAACAAGTATTATTTAGGGTGACTTTTAATTGGTTGACAGTGTCAAATAAAGTCAACCAACATATTGATTGATTATCCTAATGACAGGTGAGATGTTGATTACAATTGATCGCAGCTTTTTCTATAGGGGTGAGATTTTGATTATCCTCATCATAGGTGAATGTTGTTGAATGACTCAACATGATGGTGGGGACAAGAAGAAATGAGGAAGTTTTCCACTCAAGGGCTGAAGTAAAACCATCAATACGTGCTTTAAAGTGTGCTCTTGTAGTTGCTCTTAGATTTGTTGATCCATAAGCTTAAAAGAGGCCCAAAATGAGTGAGGTTGTAAGGATGCTTCAAGCCGACGAATATCCATTCTGAGAGGTTTCATTCCTTATCTTATCCTCTCATATATTTAACTTTTATTGTAGGAATCTGAATCTCTTATGACAATTTGGAACTTTTAGATGTTGTGTTTTCTCCTTCTGGACATGCATATCATCAATTAGACTGATCGCAACATGGCATGTCAATGCAGGAAAACATTTACATTTTTATGCTTAGTTTTGATTAGGCCAACATGACTCCCATTTATCTTTTATTTGCCTGTCCTTAAAAAAGTATTATTAAGTCTGCATGACACTCTTTTGGTGTTGAATTCATAAGGGTGCAACATTAAGCAAACACCCAGGTCCATCCTTCCTATTGCCAAGACTAAAATATCTACTATTAGGGAAGTAGAGAGAAGATAACATTAGGGACACTAGAAGTTAGATGTTTATAAAATGAATGCTATATTATACCTTTTGCAGAATCTCGTAGCGAGCAAGAGCATCACTTTTAACAGAATAACAACTACCTTATCATCCTCTCCAGAGTAACAAATCATATATAAAACTTTTGGAACTTCTACCTATAGTTCCCTTCCGTAGATATCTTACCCACTGGTTAAACTCCTTATTTACTATGATTGGTGGCAGCTACCTTTACATCCTCTCCAGGTGAGTGTAAAGTTTTGATTTTTATTATTTTATTTTGGGCTTACCATTGGTGTTCAATATAATGTTTCATGAAGTTGTCTCTGCATAGCTTATGAGTGGCCCATTTGGCTGCTTATTATCCACTCCTTAATCAAATTATCCTCTTCTCAATTACTATTAAATTGTTGATACATGTACAGTAACCCCTTTGTTGAATCTGGGACATGTCAAGTGTGCATGGAAGATAACTTGAATGTTCAATCTGGTAACATTCAATTTTGCAATGACTTCAACATTATGCTTAATTTTACAGCCTCAGTGTATGAATATGGGTGACATTTAAGCACATGTGGAAGTTGGAATTATATTATGGATATTATGTATGTTTTTCGATGACATATCCATGGATGACGGAGATAGCTTTTGTCTGTTGGTCATTATGCCAATTGCCAACTGAATCATCAGCATCGTCTTGAACCTTTCACTTTTAAGATTTTAACAAAAATGTGGAATTCGACCAATACACAAACATTATACTATTAATAATAGACAAAGGAAAATGTGGGCACCATAAAAATTAGCAGTTTCGTACAGCTCTTTTAAGATAGCATACCACTAACAATTGCAACTTAGTGGTGGTTTTGTTTGGAGATTATTTCAGATAATGGTGTAGTTTGACATAATTATGGTGTAGTTTGATTTGATCCATGTATCCACAAGTGGAGAATGAACCCAAAAACTACTTTAACTATTCAGTAGTGGAGAATGAACAAATTCTTGGGTTTATGAACTGAACTCACAACAATGCTTGACTTGTATAATGTTACTCTTTAACCGTAGAGCCAATGGAATATTTAATGGGTGGGTAACAATATATGTCGACTATCCAATAAATACAATATGCTTCATTATTTATATCCTGGATAAGTTTTTCTAGGCTGGTATGCTTTTGCAATCTATGTTCAACTCTCTTATAATTTGTGTTGTTGTCTACACTTTTTGTTAGACCTATATATGACTATGGCCTTTTTAGGACTGCTACCTTGCTAGTGCCTTGCATCACTCTACCTATGTGGGTGAATATTCCTTGCTTAGAATGTGCTTGCAAGTTGCAATACACTTTACCAATATTGACTGACAAATGGTTATTTTCATACCAATTTATATGCTTGTAAAAGATGGGAACTATCTATGTATTAGTCTTAAACTGCAGAAAGGACATTAATTGGTCTAGTAATATACTAATACATCAACTCTTTCCAGATTACTTGTGTCTTTGGATTGTACATTTGGTGTGCAGCATCTGACCCTGTAGATCCTGGGGTTTTTAAGTCCAAAAAATATCTTAAATTTGTAGATAGCAAAAAGGTTGATGGACTCAACAATTGTAAACTAGCAAGTGAAGAATTGGGAACTGAAGCAACTTTTAGATATGCTGCTATTTCTACAAAGAAGAAAAATGCATTATTACCTTCTTTGTCCCATAACCTAACATGTTTTTCTCTCTTTGTGCTTATATCTGTCATTGTTCAAGTTCAAGTAACGAATCTTCTGATCAACAAGCAAGTGAAGATGGCATGTTCCATATATTGCAGTTTGTGTGAAGTTGATCGAGGTGAGCAGAATCATTTTTTGACTGAACCTTTGTTATCATCATTTATTCTGTCTAGGCTTGAACATTATGAGCTCCACATACGGGATTATATTTACTTAATTGAAATCATTGTCATGTTCTTGCTTACCAACTGATTTTAGGTCCAATAGTTTTCATCTATCATGGTAGTAACTACATGATTCCTTAATCAGCGTGGGATATTTGAACCATTATGCTTGCTCATTGATGATGCATGGGATATTCCAATCTGCTTGTCTATTCTGATTATTACTTGATTATTTTTTTACAACTATTGGTTAATTCTAGTGATTGATCTTTTCTTGGAAACTTATAAGTGGTACTTGTACTTAAGGTTCGTGCTTTTGCATTGCTTATGCCTGAGTTGATTGATCTTCAAGATGACCTACAAAAGTATTTGCTTATTCAATTCTCTTGTCCCTTGAACCTCAATGGAGAAGATGTTATAGGATAGGTATAAATTTCCCTTTTTTCCCCCTGAATTTCCTTTTGTCAATGTCATTATTTTTATTCTACTGAAGTACTGATGTGATATTTAATAAATGTTCACTTTAGTCTACTTCATGCTTTTTCCTGTTGGAGATGTGATGTTTTTGAATCAATTGTTTTAAAATGCCAGATAAGATTAGGCAATTAGCTAATATCTTATCTGCTATAGCAGTGACTAGTGAGTAGCTCTTCAGTGCTTAGGCAATTACTTAGTTGCATTGCCTTCAATTATGTAACTTGAGTGTAACAATTGGTGAAGGTCTCAGTCATCTAAATGCAACCACATATACTAATCTAAATGTTTCACCTGTATTTCGGTTTGTTGAATTTTTACAACAATTTTTGTTTTAGCAGATTTCATTTGTGAAATTTCCAAAAAACAACATAATGTAATACCATTTATTTGCTACCAGATGAGTCACCCTTAGGTTCAACTCTACTAACCACATAAAAGTTCAAATTTCAACCTTTTTTTATCTGTGTGAATGGATCATGCATGTTCACTACCACTCGTTTAAATCTATAATGAATAATAACATGGGAAACATATATATTTATAATTCACTGATGCAAACTACCATTTGCTTTATTTACAGGATGCTTGGATACTGGACAATTAGGTAAATTGTGTGTTGTTAAAATATTGTTTATTTCATTTGTGTGTTAAGAATTAGGAGTAAAATCATATTGTACGTGCTACTGTGTTGTATAGTGTTTCAACCATTACTTATTACATGCATGTCATGAAGCTTACAAATTGTACAATGGTCCTATATATATATATATATATATATATATATATATATATATATATATATATATATATATATTCATTTTTTCATACTTGACATTAGTCTCATTTATTGTGTAAATTGTTGTAATATGTAATTAAATGATTTTATAATTGTTGAAATTGATGATCATACTTATGTTTTCCTTCAATGTACAGTGTCTTGCTTAAAGCTACCAGAGATCACCAAAAAAAATTCAAAATAAATAAAATAAAACAGCACCAAAAAAATCTTATCTAAGACGGTTATTAAAATAATCGTCCTAGGATGATAGAGAAATTAAGGCAGTTATTAGAATAATCGTTGTAGAAAGACAACAACAGTAACGTCATTCTAAGACGGTTATTCCAATAACCGTCTTAGTTTCTCCAACATTCTAAGACAATTATTGTAATAACCGTCTTAGATTTGCAACGATGATGAGGACATACTAAGACGGTTATTCTGATAAACGTCTTAGTATGTCTAACTTTCTAAGACGGTTATTACAACAACTGTCTTAAATTTGTCATGTTGATGACGACATATTTTCTAAGACGGTTACAAAACCGTCGTTATAAATGTGTTCCCATTTTACGACATGGCTTTTTACGACGACTCAAAACCGTCGTAAAAGGTCCTATATGACCGACTTAGAATACTCTAATTCTTGTAGTGTACCCACCATAAGCATATGCAAATTAAAAAATGTAAAAAAAGAATACGTAAAATAAAATTTGTACACACCTAGTGAAGGGATGAACGTAAAGATTAAAATTTGTGTCCTTTGTCAAGAAATTAAAACTCATACCTGAAATAGATAAGACACATGATGATTCAAATTAAAAAAATCCATGATATCATTAAAGCAATTAAATCGCAAAAAAAATATTCAATCATCATTTGATAACCTGCGGGAGGATTTCCAGAAACCCCTAAACAGTCTTATTGAAGGGAATTTGTAAACAAATAAATAAGAGGAAAGTTGGAATTTGTTGATGTATTTAAAAAGAAACAAATGGAGAAGGAAATATTTGTTGGAAGAAATAAGAATCGTGTGTTTCTGGAGGTTGAGAGTTGAAGTAAGCAACATCCATTAAGGAATTTATCTGACGATTTACTGCAACAACTCTTCCATGACTATTATTGTCACATTTTTCATTGTCACTGCCTTACACCTTCTCTGCATTGCTAGCCACTTCATGGCCTCTTTAGGATCACTCTTGTACTCAACTCCTTCAGAATTAAAATATAACGTTGAAAATAAAAGTGACTTTTATGATGCAATTAAATGGTGTTGCCATCTCATTGTATTGTCTATTAATATTCTCCCAATTAATTCAATTTGACATCAAACGTGTGTTTTAAATTTGGTTTGTGAAACAGAGAAAGGTATTAGGCATGGTTGTCATTTAATAAATCTCACTAATATAGGAGTTAAGAGCATGGAAACTTAAATTAGGCAATTATATTTTTCTATTTTTTAAATTTAAAGATTAAATTGTATCCAAACAAAATTTTGAACCGATTAAAAAAATATTAATATTGAAGTGAAAAAATATTAATAAAGTGAAATAGAAAAACATTTTTTCTCTTAAAAAACATGAGGCAATATAATTACATACTTACCTTTAATATCAATTTAATCAAAAGATATTTTTTATTAAAATAAATATAAAGATAAAGTTAATCTATTGATAATTTATAAAGATAACTTGAATTTATAATAAAGATAAATTTAGTTAGAAAGTAAATTTAAAATTTTGAAACACGATCATAAATTTATTTTTTTCTAAACTGTTAAAGCAAATAATATATATTTGTATTTCACTTATAGTTTTAAATATATTTATAATATATAAATTGTTTTTTTACACAATAATCTATTAATTTTTTAGAAGTATGATACTTCCTGTCCCTTAAATTTGATAGGCAAAATTATATTTTTGGTCCCCCTAGTTGTCTTCAATTTTAATTTTAATTTCCCTTTAAATTTATTCACAAATTTAGTCTTCCAATTATGTCTAATCCCGTAAATATGGTCCCCAAGCCTCTGACGTTGATTGTTACAAAGGAACGTTGATTATCGCGTGTCACGTTCTGGTTGGACGATGAAAATGTATTACTGTTGTCAACGTTCAATTAGAATGTAATACATTGTTAGGACTTTTGGCAAGCGTACCAGTTGTCGTTATAGGTTTCACATTATAAAAGAGTTCATCTCCATGGGGACTTGAGTTTACTGAATTCATTCGGATAAAGGTAATCAGTTTAATAGTTATGTACAAATTTAATCAAATGTCATTGGTTTTGGTTTGATTAACTAAAGACAACTTAAAGTAAAAATAATGGATTTATGGAAATAACGGAAATAAGGAAATAATGGAATTTAGTGCGTCTAAAATATGTAAATTATGGAATTAATAATAACAACTTTAAATTAATTCAAGAAAACATAGGATTAGATTTCATTGTTCATACCCTTAGTATCCTAGTAAGATTAACATGTATAAATCATTTTCTAACATTACTGATGCACACATAGTTATCCCAAGTTGATTACTCGCACTTGGAACCTAAGAATATTTACTCAATATCGATCCCTCGCATATGCAATAACTATCCCAGCATTACAATTATATTCTCGTGCTTTTTGCAATCAAAACGTTATGTTTTATTCCTAGCAACGTAACGTAAAGAGTAAAATCATTTGATTCAAATTCTAATATTACTTTTGAGTCTCACTTAGAATCCAATTTCATGACACTAGTGATCAAATAGAATCAAACACTACGAGTGGAATGAAATTACGAATAATGAGTAGAAAAGATTAATACATATATAATATCAAAAGGGATACATAAGGGTACAAAGATTACATCCAATCCTTAAGAAAAACTAACCGATCATTATGCAAAGCACAAGACTAACAAAAGAAATGATGAAGAAAGTGATCCATAGTCACAACTCTGCAATGCCTCGACTCCACTTTTTCTCTTCTCCTTCTTCTTCTATGTTTTTCTCTCTGGTTTTAGGCTGTTGGATCTCTTTTCCTCTTCCCCTGCATGGCTATTTATAGAAAAAGCCATTTAGTGCTAGGGCTAAAGGTATCAGCTCGCCTAGGCGAGTGGCTTGCTTAGGGATGAAGTTTTCTCTTAGCCTAAGAGAGTTAGATGCTAGCCTGGGCAAATTTAGGGTCAGAAATCTTCATGAAAACACCATTTTGCCCTTCCTTTTAGCTTTGTTTCTGGATCTAACAAATAACCATCAAAACCTACAAAATCATGGATGAATCTTCCATATTTAAACAACAATATTAGTAAATGCACAATATATAGTTACAACTAGTTTTAAGGGTAATTTATAAGAAAACTATTACAATTAAAGGATAAATGCTAACAATTTAATCCAAAAAATAACTGAAATTTGGCACTTATGACATGTGACAATCAACGTTCAATCGGAACGTGACACGTGGCAGTCAACGTTTCTTTGTAACAGTCAACATTTAAATCTGAACTTGGGACCACATTAACAGGATTGGACATAATTGGAGACTAAATTGGTGAATAAATTTAAAGGGGAATTAAAATTGAAATTGAAAACAACTAGGAAAACCAAAAATACAATTTTGCCAATTTGATACAATAAAGGAAAAGTATTTTCATATTTCTTTTAGTTAAGACCATTATATTGTTTCTTAGATAAAAATATTGATTTTTTTATGATAGGAGTTGTCTATTCATGTTCCCAAAAATGGTTACATGAAATAAAGGTAAATATGTGCATTTGACATCAAACAATTAATACAAGTGTATATTCGTACTCACACGTTAATTCATGGTTGTCAAACTCTAGAGTCAACTCGTAGACTCTTACAAGTTTAAGAGTTTACTTCGGCCCTACGAGTCGACTCGGAAGCAAACTCGTTTTTGGGCAGACTTGGAGCAGACTCAGTGGACTCGTATAAACTCGTGAGTCTGGACCGAGTCACACGAGTTTAGTTGGAAAAAAATTCCGCAAAACGGCGTCGTTTTTATGCAATTGTGTTGTGTCTAGTTTAGGGATTTGCTTCATGCTTGCTCGTGCATTTTGTCTTTCTCCCTCAAAGCCTTAGACCATAGGAGAGTTGGAGGAGTTGCTCAGTGCTCAAAGCCTCATACGAGATTACACTAGAGTGCAATCCGTGACACACAACACAGCGGCGCACGGAATGGTGGTTACCTTATTCTATTGGAAGCCGCAAGTCCCACGAGGTCCACGATGAGCTAGAGAGAAGCCAAGACCCACGAGGTCCACGATGAGCTAGAGAGAAGCAGAAGCCACGAGTTCGGGTGGGTAAAAATTTCTGAAATTTCATGGTGTTAGGTTGTTAGCTTAGTGCTCTAAGTCTCGTTTCTGTTGTTGACTTGTTGTGAACTTGTGAACTTGTTGCGAACTAAAGGACATGTTCATCTGAACAAACATATGGTTCCAAGTGAAGTTTTTAAGTAACAAATTGCCACTAGGAATTAGGAAAAGCCAGAGAGGGAAAAAATGAAATGACCTTGTTGAATTTGATTCCTGTGGCTTTAGAATTTGATTCCTGTGACCTTGTCGAATTTGTCAAATTTTATTCATTATGCAATTATGAGTATGACACATAAAGCACTCAAGCTGGTATCATTGTATCAGTAAGAGATTTTAGATTTATATACACATAAAGCACTCAAGCTGGTATCATTGTATCACTAAGAGATTTCAGATTTATATATGTCAAGCACTTGAGACTGGTAGTGAGACAAAGATAATTGCCTCTTATTCATGTTAGTAAGAGATTTCAGATTTATATATGTATCAGTAAGAGTTGTGCTATTCATGTTAGTACTCTTAGAGAACAATATATAGTAAATTAGTAAAACTATCCTCTAATATGATAAATAGTCTTTACAAAAGAAACAGGATTTGATACGTAGTAAAAAAAAATTGTCAATGACTAAGGTCTACTAGCTGAACTGTATATGCATAGTCTCCACCCATGCTAAACAAGTTGGAATAAAAAAAGAAATATAAACAATAACGTATGTAGAAGTTCATGTGGGTTGATTGCCAAATGTGATTTGGAGCTCAGTTAGGTAATTGAGCTAAATCTGGTGGTTTAGTTCTTCATTTTTTTTTGTCTTTTCTAACCATTTTTTTTTATAAATACATGGACCTAGAACATATTCTAATTAACTGGTCTTTATTTTATTCGAAAAAATATTACTAAATTTACTTTGTGTATCATAATACTTTATTTGTTATAAAAGACATTGTTGCTTCCTATGACAACATTTATTTTTATTTAGGCAGAATTAGGTGCTAGCTTTTTAAGATATGTACAATATGGTGGGCTAGAATTGGTTGTTTCTAATCCACATCCCCTATTATAATCAACACTCTTATTAGACTGTAATCCACATCCCCGGTTGTTTGCAAACTAGTGCATTTTGAATATATTTATTTATTATCCATATATTTTTTTTACGAAGTAGACTTTTACGAGTCGACTCTACGAAGCTCTCACGAGTTTGCGTAGACTCTCGATATTTTTTTTTTTTGCAAAATAGAACCAAATAAATGTGACGTCAAAAATAAAAACAAAGAAATGCTAAATAAACATTAATTGAGATGTATAACAATGCATTAATATATTAGATAAACCAAATGATCTGTTTCGTCTCTTATCTTATTTTTTTTATCATTTATCTTTTAAAAAGTTCATATTAGTCATTTATCTTTTTAAATTGGTTCAAATTGATCATTCCATCCATTGTAAACTAACACATTAATAATTTAGAAATATTGACAACTAAAAGCCACCACAAAATATGTTTCTCAATTATACCTTTTCCCCTCTTCTTCTCAATGTGGGCTAGGGTTCAATTTGGGCGGGATTGTCTAAGAGGAAGTCAAAGGTTAAGGTTTAGAGAATGTCCAAAGGGGTCATGTGTGCAAACGACGTGCAAGGGTGTTTTCCCGACAGAGTCAATGGGGAAATTGACGTTTGTGACGAGCTACAACATCACTAGATGACATCTTCCTCGCGTCTTAATGGGAATATTCCCGACATCGTCAACGAGAGACCACAAAGTCCTTCGCAGATCTATCACGACAGAGTGAAGATCTGTGGTGTAAAGCACAAATCTGTCACGATGTCGTGATTTTGAGGTTTGTTTTCACGACTTTCACACCCCTTCGACGTTGCCAACTCCAATAGATCTACGATTGTAATTATAGTGCGTAGCCTTGAATTTTTCATGATTTATGGTTGTTGTTGATTCTCTAAATTATTTGCTTTTCATTGATTGTTTTTGTTTAAGAAAAGGGAGTAAAGGTAGAAAAAGAGGGAAAAGGTTATATTTTGTGGAAGTTTTTAGCCGCCAATACGTATATCTGGTTAACGGTGTTAGTTTTAGATTAACGGAAGAACAATTTTGAATCAAATTAAAAAGATAAAATATTAAAATAAACTCTTTTAAAATAAAGAAACAAACTCTAAAAGATAAGGGACTATATAGGTCATTTGTCCTATTTGATATATTCATGAAATTTATAATTATATTCCTAACTATTTAAGGTAATAAATCATAATAAAATAAGAGAACTAATCATGAGTGATAAATTAAGACAATTTGACGGAGAAGAAATAGGAAAACTAAAGGGTAATTTTGGATATCTAAAATCATGTTCAATTGAACTCTTTTACCCTTTTCAAGAAGGCATGAACAACCCGCACTTAGGTGCCACCTTGGCTGAGTCTTCCCCGCATTAGCAGGCCCAGTGTTAAAGCGCCATAAACTAATAAGTAAATTATATTAAAAAATAATTCATATCGTTATATATAATATTAAAATTTTTAATATATATTTAATATAAATATAAATTTATCTAATAAATTTTGTAATAAATAATTTTGATCTAATAATGTATTTTTTCCAAAATTAATTGTTATAAAATTTATTATGTAAACTTATACGTATATTAAATATATATTAAAAAATTTAGTATTATATATTAAAACGTTAATTATTTTTTTAATATAATTAATCTATTAACTTAGTTGATTAAAGCATCTTATTAATAATGTGAAAGACGAAAGTTCAAGACGCATGGACAATGTTGGAATTATAAAAAAAACATGCAGGATGTAAAAGAAAAAACTGGTGCAAAAAACATCCCACAGATGCTACAGTTCTGCACCCACACAAGGAGATTGGGCAATCAGTTTCAAGCAAAAAGCCCAAAAGGATTTTGACCCACCAAAACAAGCTGAATATCATCAAATAAGAGTAGTTGATAGTTTATATCTTAAATACGTAAAAAGGATAATATGTCTTCAAATTGTGATTAAGGAGTTTGTAACTATACTTGTTTTTAATACCTGAATAATGATTGATTTTTTATTTATTTATTTTTTGCTTCTCTCTCTAAGGAGACCCTTCCTTCCCTACCCATAATGTTAATGCAACCTGTCTGTTGCCTTCATCGAATTCAATGCTTCTTAAGACCTCTGGCCATCGATTTCTTAGGGTTGTGTAGCATTAAGAAATGTAAGCAAATCACACATTCAACAACAACCTAGTCCCATGGATCAAGACCAACCAACTTAATCACTCACTTATTTTTATCAACATCCTCCAAAAGAGCTTCTAGAAAACAAACATTATTTTTCTTGAGAGCAAGCATGATACTAGTCTTGCAAAGTTGTCTGAAGAGGCAGAGAACTCTCAACTTCTTTGGCAGCATTGGTGTCCCTCTCTGCAACAGCCTTGGACATTCCGAACATCTGAAACCAACCAAACACCGCACTACATCGGTTAACAAAGGGATGCACACAAATTGTCCTAACAAGAAAGTTTAGGTACATCACTAAATAACCTTCTGAACTGTTTTCTTGAAGCAAGTCTTATGTTCATCCATAGAAGCATTAATAAACTCGTCAATGTGATCCTTCAAGTCCTCCAAAAAAGTGGCTTCTTCGTTCTTCTTCTTTCGACATGAAGTAACAGCTGCAGCCGATGAAGACGGCCCTTTCTGAGTGTCCATACTCTGAGACTGAGACTCCAAACAAAAGTTAGTTACCTTTATTAAACGCTGTAAAATGATCAAGGAACTTAGTTAAACATTATCGCCATCATCCCAGAACATCAAGGAACTTAGTTAACCAGACCAAATGATTAAAACACAACAATAATTTTTTTTTATTATTATTTGTTACCATGTCATAGGTAAGAAATAATTGTTTTTATTATCTAATAGACAAACTGAATTACATTCATTACAGAGACTCAAAGAGAGACACTATCTATAAATACAAACACGTTAGCACAAACCGATTTGCCTCGTAAGCATCATAATTCGTCGCGGTTGAATTAAGGGCTTTAAATACTCAAAAGAAAACTAAAGAATGTAATCGAAGATTTTAGAAAAGGCGCTTACGGAATGTAATGTTTAAACTTGTGTGACCTACCAAGCCAGACTGTATCATTTAAAAATTTTTAGAGAAAGGGATTCGAAAAAAGATGGGGAAAAAAAGTGAATGAAATACCCAACATGAAGGAAATGATAGAAGCAGAGGGAGAAAACCTTTTCGCGCAGTGCAATGTTTGGCGTGCAGCGAAGTGGGTCGCCTCTTGAGTCGGAGAGAGGATTAAATAACGATGATTGCGTGGAGAGAAAGATAAAGAAAAACAAAACCCGAGAACACGAAACAGGGCGTCAAAACCAGGGGGATCGTTGGGTCTGGAAGGTTCTAAATTATAATCAGGGTGCGGCCTGTGTTATTGGCACCTCATACATCTCCGGAAAAAAAAATAAAAAAAATAAATAATCACTAAAAATATAAAATTTAGTCTACGAAAATATAAAAAGTACAATAAATATATCTCATTATTAATTTTTGTCCGTCATTATTAATAGAATAACCTATGTGTCATCAAAATGATTGTCAATGTGGTCATATCGAATTTATATGGATTGTAATAAAAAAAAATTTAACAAACATGTAAATTAAATTGAATCAAAAAGAAAGAAGAATACTAGTTTTATAAACTTGTAAATAACTTTTTCATATTCTTATGCTTGATGAAAGGTTTAAGTAAAAAAAATATTTATTATAAAGCATTATAATTAAATTAGATCCCTAAATAATTTTTTAGAAAAAATTATAATTGCAATAACATTTTTAATTTGTAAAAAACACTCACCTCCTTGAAATGATTTTTTTTAGGTTATGATTTTTTAAATGATTAGTTAAAAAAAATAATTGTGTATGATATAAAAAAATTAATTTAAAAATCAACGAACTTTTATTATAATTTGTAATTTGATGTCATTGCATATACTAATAGACATTCATATTTTATTATGAAAAATTTATAAAAAAAACAATTAAATAAATAGTGTTTGATTAAACAAAAACAATGATTTTCTTATAGTTTTACAGTAAAATTTCTTTTTTTTTGTGTTGATAGCATTTATTCAAGAGTTAACAATTAAATGATTGATTTTTTTTTATAGTTGAAGAAAAGTAAGAAGAATTTGTCAAAGCAATAAAAATTCTCTTCCATTGATAATATTTTGCCGCAATCAATATAAATTTTTCAAAATTATAATAATTAGTCACAATCTACTATTAATATTTGGATATATTTGTCACACTTTTTACACTTTCAGGAACTAATTTTTTTCCTTTATGTAAAAACAGTAAAACAACACAACAAAACAAATACAACAAAATAGAAAACATAAAGCAAAATAGAAAAACAGAAAACAAATTTTTCTAAACCCTCCCCCCATACTTGAAATGCACATTGTCCTCAATGTGAGCATGTAATGAAATGCAAACAAAGGAACAACATATAAAAGAAAAGGGAAAGGAAATTCCTCAAGTGCCATTCAAGGGACATCATAACATAAAATTGGTGGCAAGACCAAAGAGAGGTTCCCCACAAATTCCTCCTCTACTTAGGGGCTCTCATGAAAAAGCTTGAAGATTTTATTGAGTTGGTGACTGTTCACTTTGAATATTTTTCCAATAACTTCATTTTTAATCTCAACTACACCATGGTAAAAAATATTAGTAATAACAAAAGCATCCCATCTAGATCGAAGTTTATCGAAAATAAGCTTGAGGTGAGAGTTAAACAAGAGCATTTGTTGGACAATATAAGGTTTAGGGTCATGAAACATCTTCACTTGTTTATTTCCCTTAAGCTTCCTCTTATGAGTGCACAAATCCTTCAAGAACTTTGCATACTTAAGGTACTTAGGTAGCGAATTCAGCACCAAGGAAGGTGGTTGAACGGTGGAAGGAAGGGGAAGGTTGACGACAAATGAAAGAGAACTAGGAGGCTCCAAAATGGAGTTCAATTCTTAACTATCTAACACTAATATATAGAGTGTTAGTAACTAACTAACTAACTACCTAACTAAACTAATTACATAAAACAAAAGCCTAGACTCGTAGCCCAATTCTTCAAGTGCAAAGGCTCTGTCTCCTAAGCTCAATTTGATCCTCGAAATGGCAGAATTGGAAAAAGATTATTTGTAACAAAATTTAATATCATTTTTCTTATCTTTCTAGGGACTATTTACACATTCCATTTGGAGTTCTATAGTGTCATCTAAGCCCTGCACAAGACAGATAGGTCAAGTAAGCACAAAATCTAAAATTAAGCTACAATTATCAATTAAACTCAATCATTTGCCTTAGACCAAAACTCAGTTAAGGTGAGAAAATAAGAATCAAAGAGATGTCAATTGAGCTACGAAGAATAGAAAATATTAAACTATAAATGCTCTATCAGTATGAAAAACTAAGTTCATTTCTTTAAAAAATGGCTTTGAATAGGGAAAGGTTGACACAACTCTCTTTCGCAAAAACTATGATTCTCAATTTTTATTAGTACAAGTGTATGTGGACGATATCATTTTCTGTGCTACAAATGAAATGCTCTGTGAAGATTTTTCTAAGTTAATGCAGACTGAGTTCGAAATGAGCATGATAGAAGAACTGGAATTCTTTCTTGTATTGCAAATAAAGCAAACACCCCAAGGCATTTTCATTCAACAAACTAAGTATGTGAAAGAATTGTTAAAGAAATTCAACATGAGTGATGCAAAAGAGATGAAGACTTCTATGCATCCCACTACATATCTTGGATTGCACAAGGAATCAATGAAGGTGGTCGGGACTCAGTATAGAGCAATGATTGATTCACTAATCTATCTCACTATGTTCAAACCTAATATTATGTTTAGTATTTTCTTATGTACAAGATTTCAAAAAGAACCAAGGGAAGTTCATCTAATTGCGGTTAAATGTATACTCAGATATCTTATTGGAACTCCTAACCTTGGTCTTATGTTCAAAAGAAGATAAGGTTTCAAACTCACAAGTTATTGCTATGCGAACTATATTGGTGATAAAGTCGAAAGAAAAAATACAAATGGAAACTCCACTTTCTAGGTGGCAACTTAGTAACTTAGATATGCAAGAAGCAAGGCTCAACTACATTGTCCATTGCTAAAGAAGAATACATGTCAGTAGCAAGTTATTGCGCTCAACTTCTCTGGATAAAGAACTAGCTTGAAGACTACAGTGTCTATGAGAGTAAAATTCCTACCTTTTGTGATAATAGAGTTGTTATAAGTCTTTCAAAAAAATTCAACATTGCATTCTAGAGAAAAGCATATAGAAATTAAACATCATTTTATAAGAGATCATGTTCAATATAGGACAGTGGATTTACAGTTTGTACCTATTGATGATTAGCTTGCATATATTTTTACAGAACCATTAGTTGAAGAAATGTTGATTCTGTTAAGAAGTCAACTTGGAATGATCTCTGTTAATGATTGACTTAATCTCTATATATTATCCAATGTTGCATCCAAGGATATATCGTCCACTAGACCTTAACACACATTCACAATGTTCAATATATGGACGACATAATCATGTATTTTATTCTTATATATGAAACGCAATGTTTTCATAGCGAAACATTGTAACACTTCATGCTAAGCCGGTTTTGGGACGTCGGCCTAATAATTGTTTTTGAAAAAGCCTAAAAGCCCACTATAAAACATTATTACGTCGAAACTCTTGGCATTACACTCTCTATGTAAACACTTCAACTTCTTCTCTGAGATTCAAACCCTAGCTCTCATCTCTCTACAGTGGCCTCTACCAACACCTTTGTTACTGAGACAACCCCAACCATGGAAATCACCACTATTTGCATAGACAATGAGCCATCCATCCATGTAGAACACTTTTTTGACATTCAAGAACTTAAAAAAGTAAGTATAAAGCTCAATGAAACCCTACTATTTTGTGGTGTCATACACTTCTTCAACGAACCACAAACCATATACCCTAAACTAATAAGAACCTTCTAGAGACATGCTAAGTTTGTAAACAAGAAGACTGTCACCTCCAAGGTTTTAGGAGTGAAGGTGGTACTATCCTACGACACTATTACTAAGGCAACATGATGTTTGCGTGAGGGTGGTACTTACTAGGAGGGTTGGGAGAAGAACTATGACTCATATGTCACTAGAGCACTTTACAAAGATAATGGTGACAAGGCTAGTGACCAGAAAATTGTATACAATCTGATGTGTGAAAAGGCGAAGATATGGGCCAACATTCTAAACAAGAGTGTTCTCCATAAATAGGTTCCAAAACAACTCTTTCTGATCTCCATAAGTTCATGTTGTTTCACTTGATGGAATACCTCCAGTTTGACCTTCCACACACCATATATATCAACATGTTGAGGAACCGCAAGGGCTTAGGTGGTCTGGACGACATCTATTATGCATTCTTATCAACAAGCTCTTGTGGGATCAAGAAGTATACCATGTGTTCAACAAGATGGATGAGGAATCTAAGCATGCCCTGATAGTCAAGGGTTCAGTGGTTGCTAAACAAAAAAAGTTTAGGAAGACTAACCTGAAAGCTATGAAGGTGGCTTTAGAACAAAGCTTAAAGAAGGCTTCTAAAGTGGACATGGACGCAATCAACAAAAGGAAATAGAAAAGGCTGGACAAGGCCATCACTGATGAAGACCAAGGTATGAACAACTTTGCTCAAGAAAAATTTAGAAGATCATGGTTGAGCAACAAAAGAGGAAGAAGACCAAAAAATAATCACAAAAAGATGATGAAGAAGAGCTTCTAGCCAAGGAGCACTAGACTAAAAGAAAACATGAATTTGTTGTGTCCACTCCTATGCGTCCACCGACAATGACCTCAATCACACAAAGGTTGAAAGACCTAAGTGAGACTAATGAAAATGATGAAGGTTTGGTGTGAGTGGCCTTGCAAAAGACAAAAGTTGCTGCTCTAGATGCCCCTGCTCCAAAGAAAACAAAGAAAAAAGCCCAACCAGTCTCTGAACCCTGGGTGTCCGTCATCCCTTCTTCCATTCGATGACACATAAAGACGAGGGTGACCAAGGCCAACCCAGAGATTGGTGACAAAGAATGGGCGGTTTCCTTCACTGGAAATAAGGAAGATCCAACCTCTTGCTCATCAGATAGTGAGTCCACTACTCCTATCTTGCCCCTTCGCAAGTATGCATCATCCACTCAACCGAGTCCAAATCCATCTCCTCTGCATTTGGATAGATTCAAAAGAGCTGCTCCAAGGGAACTATTAGCAGATGCTCAGAGGTTTCTTCTGGCCTTCATTAACTATAATCCTACACCTGCAGTCCCTTTTCCTAAAGTGTTATTTTCTGAACAGGTGGCTAGGGAAATAATAGTTGTCCAGCACCCATCTGAATGCTATATGACTATGCCTCCCCATTGGCTCGCACCTGGAATTCAGCAACGAGTTTGACCCTCTACTGAAATGACACTCACTCAAGCTTGGCACAGTATGCAGAAGCTAAAAGACAAGAAGAACTCTCAAGGCCACATATCTCATGGACTATTCGCAAAACAAAGAAGGGACCCTTCGCAAGAAATGGAACCTCCGAAGATATAATTTTAGAAGAAGGTGCACTTGTGGACACCAATTTCCAGACTCCTACCAATGCATCCTACTAATATAAATCTCTCGCAAGAAGATCGCTTATCCCTTGGCAAGCTACAAGAATAGATGTACTTGTGAGATCAAACCACAGTGTACCCTCCTGGTTTGCACATCTCAAGAGCAACTAGCATCAAGATGGTTGCTGATAGAGTTTGTTCGCGTCTACTAATTATTTTATAAATTGTTTAGTATTGATTTTATTAGTTTGTGATTAATTTTTTTATTATTGATTTATGTATCATTAATTTGTTTATTATTGATTTTATGAATGATTTATTTATTATTCAATTTATCTAAGAAATGTTTATATTAGTTAGTAGTAGGATTAGATTACATTTTAGATTAGATTAGATTTTTAAAACAAACATTAGATTTGAGAAAGAAAAATTAGGTTAGAAACTAAAATATTATTTTAACATATTTAAAAATGTTAGTTAATTTATAAGATAATAACATATTTACAGATTGAATACTTAAAAATGTTAATTAGTGAAAATGTTAGATATTTAAAAATGTTAGTCAGTGAAAATAAAGATTGAAAACTTATTTTAAAAAAATTTAGATATGGTTAGCTTTAGAAAATAAAATTTTAGAGAATGATTTTTTTCAAATATATTTCAAAATGTCACGCTCTCGTCCATCGTCATCACGGTTAACCAGCCTCAATGAGGAACTGGAGAAGCTTCTTGCGACTGTGCCCAGTAAGAATGTCAACTTTTTGTTAATAGATTAATAATTTTGTTAATTGCTTGAATGCCAATTTTGTTATATCATGCTTGAATGTTAATTATGTCAGAATTAACAATTGAAGAGCACGGAGAATGGAATGAAATGGCGAAGATGATGTAGAATATCGTGGTTCCATCAGATACTATTTTAAACACCCTTCACGCCAATGACCAAGTCATGTTCATTTTGATTTAATTAACATATGGTTATTCTGTTATTTTGTGTAACTAACCAACCTTATTTTGTGATATCAAATGTAGATTTACGGTAAAGTTAGTAAGTTATTTGTTGTCAGGTGGAAGGACGTACTTGACAGCATATGGCATTTGATTGACAAAGATGGAAATTATCATAACATTGTCTACAACAAAGATTTGGACCAACCAGTCATTGTAGCAGGGTGGACAACACTAAGAGATTTTTATCAACTGACCGAATATCATCTAGTGTCCTTAACTCATTATGGTAAGAGTGCATTTTTTCTTACCATATTCAAGACCAGTTGTCTGCCCAAATCATTCCCAAGATGACACTCTTTATATCATCAAGTGCCAAATTTTGTCACTTTCAAGGTTTATCTCACTCAGCAAAAAGTTAGCTACAACAATCTAGTAAGCAACTTTCTAATTTAGTTGTCAGCATTTCTTTATCTTTCAAGTTTTAAATTTCGTAACATAAATTGTTGACATAACACTATTCTTAATATCAGGACGTTCCAAGCAGCATGTATTATTTTCTTAAATACAAAGGTTGGACTCATTTGCATTTGGAGGACATTGCAGAATATCGGCTTGTGTTCAATCATTGGAGGAAGACACTTAAAATTGGAGCTGGATGGAAACATTTCTGCGAAATCTTGTCCTTGACCGCTGACATGGAAATAGTTTTTGAATTCATTGATCCTACCATTAACCGTGCGCTTTTTTGACCATGTTTATAAACATTTTATGATTTGGAACATTGAACAGTTTAATCATTATGAACATTATTTATGACTTATGAACAATTTATTTATATAATACTTGTTTTATAATAATTGTTTTATCATGTGTTGATCCTAAATTTGTTGCAATCATGTTCTTATATATAATAGTTGTTTTGTCATGTCTAATATTATCCCATTGTTTTTGAATTAATTTGATCATGTTTTTGAAATAAATTATTTTTAATTAATCACTAAATTAAAATTTAAGTAATCTAATTTTAAAAACTTTATATATTTTTTGAATTAAATTTTTTATCATTGCTAAATTTAAGCAATTACTAAATTAAAATTAATAACTAAATTTAAGCAATAACTGAATTAAAATTAATCACTAAAATATTTTTTGAATTGATTTGTTTTATCATTGCTAAATTTTTGTTATTTATAACATTTTTTATTACAAAATAAATATTTTCAAATCTGTATCCACAAAAAAATGCCCGTATCACAAAAAAAAATTGGCGTACGTACAGATCAGCAATTCATATGGTCATATGGATTGGCAATTCGTATGGTTCATACGGATTGTTGATCCATACGTATGTCAAATTTTTTTTTTGCACTTCTCTTCTTTTTCAACGATAAAAATCGATCAAAATTCACCGTATACTCCTCACAAATGCATGTATACCATCAGAGACCAAATATGCTTCCAAACCGCCCTTAACGGAAGCAACTTACACTAAGTGACGGAAATTTTGCGGAAAAAAAAATGACACTGCAGAAATGAAAAATTGAACCTACTATTTATATTTCAGAAATTGCTGGGTGCCCCAACAAAAATGCTGGGTGGTGCCCCAAGCAATGCCCAACATTGTAGCTCTATTTTGACCCCTAAGACCTTTGTCTAAATAAGCCCAAGCTTGGGATACAAAAATATGTTGATCTTCTTCTTAGCTTTCAAAAGACAAGAATCACCCAAATAGAAGCAACGAGTAAAGCATTATGCCTTGTACATGAAAATAGTGTCAAGATGATAAAAATTGCGAAATATTAAGAAAAGTTGACACCAGGGCCCAATGATGCCCAATCTCACAAAACTCAATTAAAAGGATAAAAAAACAATCATAAAAGTATGTCAAATGTTTTCAAAATGAAACGCTAATATATGCTTAATTATGCTTTATCACATATCTCATAGTATGAGATATGAAACACTGAGTGAGACTTAAGGAGTCATTGTGACATGGATGAAGATGAAGGTGAGAAAGGTGTGAGTCCCTTTTAGATGGCATTGTTGTAAAGCAAGGCGAGGAACAAGCCTTGATGTGATGATGAATGATATTTTGCCCTAGTAATGTGATGAGGAGAATAGTCCTCAAAGTGATTTTTTTATCACAATTGCCCAGATGAAAAGTAATAGAAGTACTAGAGGCAAAAGAGACTTTGCTAAATTCACAGAAAAGAGGAATAAACCCTTAATAAAGTAGTACCCATTGAGGAAGCAACATGCATATAAGATCGAAAGGTTGAGGTAAATGGATTGACTACAAATGGGTTAATAAGGTGCAAGGTTGGGCAAATTTATTGTAGAGGGATCCTTTTATAAACTAATTACTAAATAGGGTCTCTTTTTAAAGTATTTGCAAAGGGGGTCTGTTTTACCATGGATGCCGCCAGCAGTACTGGCGAGAAACGCGTGCCGCCATTGTCAATGGCAAGAAGCTTGGTGACGTGGAGGGTGCCGCCATTGTCAATGGCGAGACAGCTGACATGGACGTTGTCTCGCTGCTCCCAATGGCGAGAGGCCTTCCACGTATACAGGTGTCCCGCCATTGCATCTTGCGAGAGCCATTCAAGCAATGCCACCATTGCTTCCTGCGAGACAGGTCACTGGCTAGGGCACTGTTTCAGAGCTTTGCATGCAGACTAGGGCTGAACCATGCAGGCTAGGGCTGGACATAGTAGGGCTGAACCATTTGCAGGCTAGTTGGGTCACATGCATTGCAACTGTGCAAGGTTCACATGGATACAGTGTGCCTGTTAAATGGCCAGAAGACTTTGGAGAAAATTGGCTTCACGGGCATGCTTTAATGGCTTGTGTAGTTTTCGTTTAAATAGGAGGATGATATAACTTCAAATGCCACTCTGAAGCGAGAAAGAAAGTCAGGAAAAAAACAGGTTTGAAGAGAGAAAGAAAGGCAGAAATTCTTTGAAGTTTGTTTTTGTTTGAAGTTTATTCATTCCATAAAGTAAGGATTTTTTGTATTCATTTTAAGGAACGAATTTTTATTCAGTCAAATTTTTAGAAGCATTATTTCATTTGGTTTGAAGTTAAATTTTTTAATAATTTGTATCATTTACAAATTGTTTATTTCTTGTAATAAATTTTGTGGTTAGAATGAAATTTGAAGCTGAAATTTAAGTATAGTAATTTTTTGAATTAGATTTTGTATTTGAAAATTATTACCAGTAATTATTTGAATTAGGTTTTTGTGTCTGAAATTTTTTTAAGTGTAACTCTTCTATTTACAAGCCTTTGTTGAAGGTATTTCAGCCTTAAGAATATTTATACGTGAGACATGCAGATTTTGAAGTTGAGGAATTTTTTATAAATTATTTAATTAGAGTAATAATTTTTTTTAGAATAAAGTATGAATGTCTACTTTAAGTTTAATAGAGCAAGCAAATAAATTATTTTTATTTTTACGATTGACAAAAGTATTAGTTGAAGTAATAATTTTTTTTGTTAGACTAAAAATTGAAGGTAAAGTTTAAGTGTAGTAATTTTTGGAATTAGAATTTTTGTTTTTAAATTATTATGAGTAATTATTTGTAAGCATCTTTGTTCATGGTTTTTGTGGCTTAGAAATTTGATGTGTGACCCTTTGGGTTATAAGCTTTTGTTGATGCTATTTTTGACTTAAAAATATTTAGAGGTGAGTCTTCCAGTTTTGTAAATTAAGTAATTTTTTTAGAATTATTTAATTGGAGTAATAATTTTTTTGTTACAATAAAGTATCAATGTCTAGTTTAAGTTTAATAGAGCAAGCAAATAGATTTTTTTATTTTTATGATTCACAAAATATTTAATTGAAGTAATAATTGTATTTTTTAGAAAAAAATTAATACATGAAGTTTAAGCGTATAAATTTTTGTAATTAGGTTTTTTACTTTGAAGTTATTTTAATTATGTTTAATTATTTACAAGCGTTACAAATATTTACCCGATTCCCTTCTAGTTTGTTGAAGTTAGAATGAAATTTGAATCTGTAGTTTAAGTTTAAGTCAGTAGATGAAGCAAGCAAATACAGTTATTTATTTTAAAACTACTCTTGTTATGATTAATTATTTTTAATTTTGTTCATGTAGGTATATCATGAATTCAATTATTACAGTGTTGTATTTCAACGGAAGAGTATATGAAGACAATAATGGTGTCATATTTGAAGGCAGTAAAAAGGCGATTCAAATTAAACGCGGAATTAGTTTCAATGCTTTGAAAAAAAAATTGGAGATAAGGTAAAGTTAGAAAATAATGAAATCATTTCTACTATAAGTTGTAGATTTTTAGTTTCAGGAAAATATGTTGCCTTACAAATTTGTGATGACGAAGATGTTGAAACTATGATCGAAAGTTTTCAACAACAACAACAACAAATGTCAGTTCTAGAATTGTGCATAGAAAAGGATGTTGCTAGTGGTTTCATGTTTCATTCTGCAAATTCTGTTACGTCATGTGGACATAATCTATCTCATCATGAGTCGGAACTGCCAAGAAATATAAGCAATTTACATGATGATGAAGATGATGATGATGATTATATTGCGTCTAACTCATACGTTGAAGAGTCTTTGGATGAAGATGATAGCATTAAAGGAATATCTGATACAGATGATCAAGTCACCGCATTATTGAACCAGTTTCAATTGTTCACCCAATAGAAGGTAAATTTAATGAAATAAAAAATTAGTTGAATACATATATCTTTTTATGAGAACTGTATTTAATGGTAACTAAATAGCAGTAGTTTGTTGACCTGATTTTTTTTTAAATTATTAGGTGTATCAGGAATTCAAAATTCATTTTGGAATGATGCTTTGCATTATAACAATATCAATTGGAGTCATCCGGACGAGGAGGACATTTGTGGTTTGGACATGCCAACGACTTTTAATGTTGGACAAGAATTATATGTTGGCATGGATTTTGACAATAAAGATGCGGTGAAAAATGCACTGAAACAATATGTGATGAAGGTGCATCAAAGTTTTAAGGTTGTTGAAGCCAAATCGCACAAATATATCGTTTGTTGCCCCAACAATAGCGCAGAGTCTCCTTGCCCTATTTATATGAGGGCAATTTTATCTAAAAAAACTGATGCATGGAAAGTGACACAATGGGGTGGACCGCACACATGTCTAAATATGAGTATGACACAAGACCATAAGAAGCTTGATTCAGATTTAATTGTGACATGCGTAGTAGGTACATTTTTTATGTTCATATTATCCTACTTTTGTGTTATTTGTTATTTTAATTTATTATTTGAATTACAGGCATGATCAGAGAAGATCCATCAATAAAAATTTCTTTGATTCAAGAAAGGATAAATAATGAATTTTCCTATAAGGTTTCATATAGAAAAGCATGGATGGCAAAACAAAAGGCGATTGCAATTGAATATGGCGATTGGGAAGAGTCATATGCGAAACTTTCGTCATGGCTAACACACATGCAAAATCATTCTCCTGGCTCTTACTTTCAAATACTACATGACGATTTTATTGTTGGTAATAGGGTAAGTCACGAACATCGTCAATTTCATAGAGTATTTTGGACATTTGGTCAATGCAAAGAGGCTTTTAAGTACTATAAGCCAATCATACAAGTTGACGGCACACATTTATACGGGAAATACCATGGGACCCTGTTAATAGCCACATCACAAGATGGAAATGGTGGTGTTCTTCCTCTAGCATTTGCCGTGGTCGAAGGTGAGACGTTAATAGCATGGTCATGGTTTTTGGCCCACTTGCGTGAACATGTCACAGATAAGAATGTAATTTGTCTAATATCTAATCGTCACGCGAGTATAAAGTCTGTTGTCGCTAACGAAGCACTTGGTTGGCAACCTCCCCACGGTTATCATGTGTACTGCGTCCAACACATAGAGAGCAATTTCAATCGCAAATTCAACAACACGAAACAAAAAGAGATGTTCAAGAAATTGGGTAAGGTTTATTTTATACATTAAGCTAATTTGAGTTTCATATCTACCTACAACTTTTGATGGTAACAAATTTGATGCAGCGTACACTCCTTGCAAGCATGTGTTTGATCAAAACTTAGAAAAATTTCATCAATTTAGTCCAGCCATAGCAACATGGATTGATCACATTTCAAAGGAAAAATGGAGCATGGCTTATGATACATCTGGACGAAGATATGGTCACATGACAACCAACCTATCAGAATGTGTGAATAAGGTGTTGAAAGATTGTCGCAGTATTCCAATAACATCGTTGGTCAAGTCAACATATAGTAGGTGTCGAAAGTACTTTGTTGATCGTAGTCGCCAAGCCCAAAGACAATTAAACGAAGGCCAAGTATATTGTTCTAAGCTTGTTAAAGAACTTAGGAAAAATCTAGAACAAGCTTGTTCGCACATCGTTCGCGTGTATGATATCCACTCAACAAGGTTTGAAGTGGAGGAGACCTTCAATCCTATAATGCAACATGGCGGACAAAAGTGGGCAGTTAACTTGAATGGCCATTATTGTCAATGCGAAAGGTATTCTACGCTTCACTATCCATGTTCACACATTATTGCAGCTTGTGGTTACGTGAGCATGAACTACTACCAATATATAGATGTTGTTTAGACAAATGAGCACATCTTAAAAACATACTCCGCACAGTGGTGGCCTCTTGGGAATGAAGCGGCAATTCCTCCTTCTGATGATGCATGAACACTTATCCCTGACCCAACTACAATTCGTGCAAAAGGTCGGTCAAAATCAACAAGGATAAGGAATGAGATGGATTGGCTGAAACCATCTGACCACCGACAAAAATGTAGTAGATGTGGAGCAGAAGGGCACAATAGGCGTCAATGTCCAATGTAATCTGATCGTGGGAGTAATTCATTTAATTGATTTATGTATGTTAGATGAGAGACTTGTATTGATTGAGGTTATGTTCAATGTATTTACTTTGTGGTGTTCAATGAAATCGTCAGTTACTTATTTTTGAATGTGTACTTTTGTCAGAAAATTTATACATTACTTATTTTCAAAATTGTATCTAAAGGAGAACTATCTACAATGTTGTACTTAACGGTATTCAAATTGATACTAAAGGACAACTATCTACAATGACAAACTATGGACTTAGTCATTATGGACTATCTGGAACAAGGACAAAACCCAACAGAATAAACATTACAGAATAAACCCTAAACACTACAGAATAACACCTAAGCCTTAGGGTTTAGAGTTTAGGGTTTCTGGTTTAGGGTTTAGGGTTTAGGATCTAAGCCTTAGGGTTTAGGGTCTAAGCCTTAGGGTTTATGGTATATGTTTGATGGTTTAGGTTTTAGGGTTTATGGTCTAAGCCTTAGGGTTTATGGTATATGGTTGAGGGTTTATGTTTTAGAGTTTAAGCCTTAGGTTTTAGGGTTTAGGGTCTAAGCCGTAGGGTTTAGGGTTTAGGGTCTAAGCCTTAGGGTTTGGGTTTTAGGGTTTATGGTGTAGGTTTTAGGGTTTAACCTTATGCTTTAGGGGTTACGGTTTAGGGTTTAGGGTATATGGTTGAGGGTTTAGGGTTTAGGGTTTAAGCCTTAGGTGTCTGTGATGGTTAGGGGTGTAGGGTCTAAGCCTTAGGGTTTAGGGTTTAGGGGTTAGGGTTTAATGTCTAAGCCTTAGGGTTTAGGTTTTAAGCCTTATGGTTTAGGGTTTATTGTCTAAACCTTATGGTTTAGGGTTTAGTGGTTAGGGTTTACTATCTAAGCCTTAGTGTTTAGGGTTTAAGCCTTAGGGTTTATTGTCTAAGCCTTAGGGTTTAGGGTTTAGGGTTTAGTGTCTAAGCCTTAGGGTTTAGGGTTTAGGGGTTAGGGTTTGGTGTCTTAGCCTTATGGTTTAAGGTTTAAGCCTTAGGGTTTAGTGTTTAGGGTTTAGTGTCTAAGCCTTAGGGTTTATGGTTAAGCCTTAGGGTTTAGTGTCTAAGCCTTCTGGTTTAGGGTTTAGGGTTTAGGGTCTATGCCTTAGGGTTTAGGATTTGGGTTTAGTGTCTAAGCCGTATGGTTTAGGTTTTAGGGCTTATGGTTTATGGTTTAGGGTTTAAGCCGTAGGGTTTATGGTTTAGTCTCCAAGCCTTAATGGTTTAGGATTTAGGGTTTAGGGTTTAAGCCTTAGGGTTTAGAGTTTAGGGTTTAGGGTTGAAATAAAATTACTCCAGACTCATATGCATCTAATGAAATAAAATTACATTTAGAAGTTGAAATAAATGGAGTGGATCAATCGAGGTTGAGTGACATTAGTTAATTTCTTTTGTCTACCTTAGTGCACATATGGCATTGGTGTTCATCGTTAGTTAGAAACATTAGTTATTTTCTTTTGTCTACCTTACTTTATTTTAACTTTATTTATTATTATAATTTGATGCGCGACATAAATTGTATCCATTTGTAAGCCTTAATAAACTGCATACGATAGATTAAATGTCAAAATCAAATGAGAAATATACAACAACATATTTAAATAGAGACCTGCAAATCATTGATTTTGGTGTCCGTGATGCCGTGAGGAAGTGCCACATGGTCGATCCCATCTTCGTGCTTGGCGATCAGAATTTCTTCTGTCCCGAGGTCTCCCCGCTTCTTCTTTGTCAGCCTTAGCAGAAAATTCGTTACGCAAATCAACACCTAATAAGTCACCCATATTAGGTATTGGTCCCGGTACATTCCATTGTATACCTAATGGGGCATTAGGTGTTGGAATTGGGCCATGATATTGCTATGAAGGGGTCATAGTCGACCATGAAAAATGAGGATGTGTGCCCACAACACCACCGAACGAATGCTCACTTGCAGAAGTATCAGTGTGATGACCCTGAAAAGGATACTGATACATCTGTGTCGGATACTGAGCAAATGTTTGTCGCGTCTAATACATTCCATGGCCACGCTCCACCATTTGTTGGGAATATTCTTCCGCTTCAACAGCCTCCCTTCGTCTGCCTATGCCCTGAGTTTCAACACTTGACTGAAGAATGTGAAACTCTTGTACTGGAAATTGACGCTCTAATGCAAGACCATGTGACACAGGCTCAGTGATTCTCTCTTGCTCTTCGGATAAAATTGTAATTTTCTCCACATAAGGCACGAGATCATCTACTGTCCATGTATTCCTCCCATGAGGAGACACCATGTATTGTAATGTCTCCGCAACTTCAGCTTGCAATTATTAGGGTCAGAAAATTAAGGGGCATCATTAAAAAAATTTTAAAGTTAAATATTAAAAAAAACAAAAAAATACCAATGTAGCCGTGTTTGCATTTTGTGGGTCAACAAACATCTTTGTCTTTCGCCTATACCAGACCATGTAGTCCGAGTTAAAGCTCAATAGGCCCTCTTGTCGGGGATAAGCGTCGACCCTAAAAGCATGGTGATTGTTCCACTGATCAATCATTGGGGCGAACAATTGCCCCCAATTTTCGTCATGTTTCCCTTTTAGTGTTATGCCATAAATATTCAAGGGTTGCGAATGAGACTCTGGAATTGGTTGCTGCATTCCAAATTGTCTCAATACTCTATCCGGTTGGTGTCATTCAATAACTTGGAAACAAATTAGTGGCACCACCGTGCACCACGCGACACTTTCGACTACACAAATGGGAGGCAACAATGATATAACAGTTGTTGTGTAAGGCTCACACACAAACAACATATAACAACGTAGTTGTCAGCAATTTAGTAAAATAACACATATCATTTTTTATTTTTCAAATACAATACCATGTTCTTACCTCATGACGTTTCATAATATCCAACTTGCGACGAAAAACTCTCACATCATCATTGCCGATATGTTGGTTTCCACGTCGCAACCACCTACAAAGATTAAAATTTAATATACCCTAAAACCATTTATTCTTTTGAAATGAAAGACGCTTTTAAAAATGACTAACCTGTGCCCCAGTGGTTTATTTACTACTTGGGAAGGAGTCCTCTTTGGAGCCAAGGTTGGACATCGTTCACATGCCCACATTTGTAGTAAGATGCACATACCTCCGATTGATTTAGTTTTATAATCGGTGGCACTGCACATCTGCCTGTATAGAAAAGCAAGTACGGCAGGTCCCTATGCATATGTGCTACAGTCTCCAAAGTCACGTAAAAATTGAAAGTACCTTAGCGAAACTTTGTTAATGCTTTTGTCAACGAACAAGACACCTCCAATGAATCTCAGTATCCATGCACGGGCAAACCTTCGTACTTGTTCTTTGTCGTCGTGGTTATTTATTTGTGCAAAATGGTGAGCCAGCCAACTTAATTTAACCACACTACCTTTAATTTCACCTTCTTGTGGTCTGACTCCCAATAATCCCTCACATAAATCAGTCCAATTAAGATTTGTTGGATCGATTAATGGTAAACTATCCACACGTAGACCTAACAATACAGAGACGTCTTGAAGAGTAATAGTACACTCTCCGCATCTCATGTGAAACGTATGTGTTTTCGGCCTCCATCTTTCTATCAAAGAATGAGACATTTATTTTTAAGTATCCCATCTTCATAATCCAGTAAAAACCAGATTGTCGAAGGAAAGGAAATTGCTCTGGAATTTCTTCTTCCCCTTGATACGTGGGGACAACTAGTCTGATATGTAATTTACGATCTTCTTCCACATTCCAAACATGTTCTGAAACATGCTTAGGTTGCATCCATAATACATCACCATCGATCGGGCCAGACTTAATTTTAATATGTGATGGACATGACGATGAAGATGTCATTGCTACTGCAAAATAAAATATAATACAATAAATTCACAAAACAATTTATACATTATTTGTAGATAATATAAATAAAACTATGCAGATTTATAAAAACGTTATTAAATATATATATAAATAAATTTGTAATAAATAAAACTGGGCAATTTTGAATATATTCTATAGATAAATTAAAATACATGTGATGACAAATTTAAATAAATAACAAAATATATTTATTTGATAACAAAATATATTATACAAATAATAAAATTTAAATATATTCTACAAATAATTTCAAATACATACACACAAACAAATTTAAATAAATAACATAATATATTCTACAATTAACAAATAAATAATTAAATAAAATATGGACTACCAAATAAATTAAAATACAAACAAATATTGAAATACAAAAAATTATTTAAACAATGTGTAATACAAAAATAATAAAAATGTACAATGTATCATATATTTAATCACGTAAATTTTCTAAAATAAATAATATTAACCTACAAACTAAAACTAACAAATAATATATATAATATTCTAACTAAAAATAATTAACTCAAATAATATTAACTTATCAACTCATTTATTTAAAATTGTACTATCTATATATAACATACACAATTATAATACTAAAAAGATAAATTTACGTGTGTGAAGTGTCTAATATTACAATTATTTATTTACGTGTGAAGTATTTAATATTACAAAAACTAAAAATTTACGTGTGCCTAAAATTTACAAATATATACCTAAAACTAATATTAACTTGTGCCTAATATTACAAAAGCTAATATTTCATGTGCCTTGACTAAAGTATCATGCGTGTATATATATTTATTTGGCTAAAGTATCGTGCGTGTAAATATATACCTAATACTACAAAAACTGATACTACAAAAGCTAATATCACATATATAAAATCTAAGAATATATACAGAAACTAAATAATATTTTCATACTAACTAACCAAATAATATTTTCATACTAATCAATGTAAGCTTAGAATATCTATTAATACTAACTAACCTATTATTTTTATAATTTAACAACAAAATATATATCTTATATAATTTGACAATTACTTACCGGAATATATAAATTTTACGTGAGCCTAAAATTTACAAATACATATCTAAAGCTAATATTAACTTGTGTCTAATATTATAAAAACTTATATTAAGTGTACCTTAACTAAAGAATTATATATATATATATATATATATATATATATATATATATATATATATATATATATATATATATATATATACAACAACCTAATAATATTTTCATACTAACTAACCAAATAATATTTTCATAATAACTAACCTAACCTTGGAATATCTATTAATACATAAAACTTAAGAATAGAATACCTATTAATACTAATTAACCTAAGCTTAGAATATCTATTAATACTAACTAACTAACCTACTATTTTTATAATTTAACAACAGAATATATAAATCTTATTTAATTTAAAAATCACTTACCAGAAATTATGGAGGAGAAAGGGCACGCAAGAAACTTCAAGGAAGCACAACACACACTCAAGGAAGCACAACACACTCAAAGAGAAAGGAAAAGCTCAGCAACTTGGGGGAGGAGAAGTGTAGAAAAATTTACGTTCATGAAGCATTTTTTTATAGGAGAAAATAAGGAAGCAATGGTCACAAGCCTACTCCTCCTACAGCCGCAACCTGCAACCCTAATCACTGCACTTATCAGAACTGCAACCATAGCCTGCGTAACTGCAACCATAGCCTATGTAACACTGCAAACAGTGCATGGTTGATTCCTCCATGTCAGTATCGCCAATGAGAGAGGCGAGAGCTTCCTCCACGTCAGTATCGCCATTACTACTTGCGGCAAGCTCTTCACGTGGCGTGTCTCGCCAATGGGACCAGCGACACCTGTCCACGTAAGCTCGTCTCGCCAGTGCCAATGGCGGGATCAGCCACGTTAGCGCTTGTATTGCCATTGCCACTGGTGGGTCATGCTTTATCGCCAAAGGTAATGGCGGCTTCCATGCAAAAAGGGACCCCCTGTGCAAATAGTTTGAAAACAGACTCAGTTACGTAAATAGTTTGTAAATGGAACCCTGTTACGTAAATTTTTCGCAAGGTTGTGGCATCTCAAACGGGCTTAGTTTATTTACAATATATGTTTTGTTAATACCAATACGTGCTATGTTACTTTATTACGTCGACATATTTTTGAAACATTTTACTTATTAAATACATAAAAAAATAATTCAATAAAAATAATTTTTTGCTTATATAAATAGTGTTTAATATGAAATCACCCTATACATATACAAATAAATTGCTTACCCCATGCATGGGTAAAAATCAGTTTATTTAAAAGAATAATAGTTAAAACATACCTAATTTATGAAACAACTAAAAATATTAGGACATGTTTCTTTGTATTTTGTTTTTCAAAAAAAAAAAACTAGAGTAATTTCAAAAGCAGTTTAATGGTTATGCAATGATAGTGTAAAGTAGTTTTACACTATTGTCTAATCACAAATTATTGTTGATATGACTTTTAAAGTGATTATAAAAAAGTTAACAAACTTAACATATATGTCAGATTGTAATTAAATGACGATGTAAAATTGTCTTACATTATTAGTGCATAGTCTATTTTCTTTTTCAAAAAATTAAAATAAGTAAAAAAAAACATATTTAGTAAGCATTAATTTAAGAGAATAAAGACTATACACTAATAGTGTAAAAAAAATTTACACTATCATCTAATCATAATTTACTATGTATGATAAGTCTATTGACTTACACAATAACTATTTTAAAAGTCACATCAACAATGTCAATCTTTACTCTATTAGAACATGACCATTGAACTCTTAATTTTTTTTAAAAAAATATTGTATGAGAAAATAAATAACTTTCTTGATAAATTATTTTTAAAATGTAATTTATAACCAAAAGTTATTGACACAAGTGGTTCAACACTCGAGTCCCTTAACCAAGGTTTGAGATTCAATCCCCAACTTACCCATTAAATCACAATGGGAGGTATCATTTTTTGTAGAGGTGTTCATGAATCTATCCAATCCAATAAAAACAAAAAAAAAACTGAAAACTAAATAAACCAAAAATTGATTGCATCAAAATAAAATAAAAAACAAAATTTTGAAATCCAATCAAATTCAATCCAAATCAAAGTTAATATACATATACATTTTTATAAAAAAAAATTATGTTACTACTTATGTTTATATTTTTATTTTTTTATATATTTATAAAATTATTACATAACTTATATTTATTTATGAAAAATCTATTTGATTGAAGATAATTTTTAGTACCTATTTGATTAAAGGTACATGACTATAGTTATTAAGTTATGTAAATTTACTTTTAATAGTATATAGTTAAAGAGTTATGCTACTATTTTAGTTAAGGAAAATATGTTTATTATTATTATTATTATATATACATATATATTACCATTTATTTAATATTTTCTCCAAACAAAAAAAAAGACTAAAACTAAAAATTAATCTAATCTAAACCGCTTTAAATTAAATTAGATTTAATTTTTTTATCAAACCGATTGTATGATTAATTAAGAAAATCGAAGAGATTAGATCGGATAATTTTCTCCTGAAATGGGTCAATCCGGTGGGAGGGAATTTAGTTGGATGCTAAATAAAAGCCCTAAATACCTACTGCTTACACAACAAATAAAATAAAAATAAAAACAATTTATAACATTTTCCTTTTTTAAGTTTTAAAATAAATAAATACTTTTGGAAAAAAAGGCACTTATCAAACAGTATTTTTGCTTCTGATTTTTAAAAGCAAAAGATAAAAATAAAATCAATTATGAAAGGGGATCTTAATATATATGTTTAAGAAGATTGCATTCGAAGAAAATCTCATATAACTTGGAAATTCCTATTTTCACGATCACGAAGGCCCCACCTAACCCGATCCTCGTAACCTCTTCTTGCTTTCTACCAATCTATATATCTTACCACTTTCATTACCTACTTTTATTATGTAGGAGTGGAAGAAAGATACCGTGCGTGTATTTGATAAATGAGAAATATATGAAATGTCATGGACGATTTATAATAATTAAATGATAAATATGTGGAACATATGAAAGATTGAACAAAAAACGAACATAAGATTAAAATAGAATAATGAATAATAATTTATAATAATTAAAAGATAAATATATCTAAAAAGGTGAAAGTTAAATATAAATATTATCATTATTATTACTAGTTGAAAAAACATACACTCAGTGCATTCTGTGCCTTAACTATTTTTATTTTTATTTTTTTAGTTTGATGTAGTTATAATATTTGTCATGCTGAAAATCTATTAGATAGTAATTACTTGTGATTATGAGTGACTTTTAAAAGTAATTAGAGGGTATATTTGGAATAATAAATGTATACACCAAATCAAATGAAACAAATATCTTTATTAATAACTAAATAATAACTGTGATGTTAAAAAACTATTATACAGTCATTATTATCTCTATTAATAGCTATAAATACCTTTATTAATAACTATAAACAATTACCTGTGATTATGAGTGGTTTTTAAAAGTAATCGGGAAATAAATTAAGAATGATAAATATATACACCAAATGAGATAATTATTTTTATTAATAATTATAGATATGTATACATTCACGTCCTATTTTTTTATTTTAATAATTGATATATGATTGAAATATTTTTTTGAGTTTTTAATGATTGAAATATAACAACTATTCATTAAATTTTCACGAAAATAAGATCTCAGACACTCACCCTATTCTTTTCTCCATTTTTTATTAGTTTTTTTTTTAAAAAAATTCTGACCACAGTTTTGGTTCAAGTCAAAACCGAGCCAAAACCAAAATTCAGAACCCTCTCATAAAACACCACAACAAACCATCTTTTGTCTTTTCAAGGGGCGGTTTGGGAGAACCCCAATTATTTTTATTTTTTTTTTATATATTTTTTTTCATCTACCATTCTTGCAAGTTGCAACACTCAGTTGTTAGTTTTTTTAGACAGAAAACAATTGAACATTGCATCACATAGAAACACATAAGTTAAGTACATAGAGAATCTACTGGAACTTCTGGTTCGTTTTTCCGCTCCAAATTTTCCGTTAATTAATACCATTATATTTCATAAGCATTTTTCTATTTTTTCATTTTTTTTTTTCTGTTTTTCCTTCGAGGAAAACCAGGGCAAGGTGGTGTTTCTCTCTTGGAGGAGGTTTTTACTTTAATGCCAGAATCTGAAACAACAACAACAAACGACGTTTGTTGTAATAATAATACGTGTGTCTGTTTCTGATTTTGTGGTGTTACCGTAAACCCCCATCCCCTACCAATCCGACGTTTATCCATTGCCCATACCTGAATCAAAACCCAACCTTTGCCAAAACGCAACACCGAAAATATTATTTTTATAAACAAAAAAAATAAAAAATTAAAGTGGCTTTAAGCTTTGGATATCGATCATCGACCACCCAAATTGAACCCCTTTAATCCATTTTCATCACAAGGTCAAGAACAACAATCTAGTACTTTTCTAGGTTGCATCGAGGCCCTTGTGTTTTGCATTGATCAGTGACAATTGGCATTAAAAAAATCGATTTTGATTGGTTGGTGTTGGTGATTGGTGAATTTGGTTTTCCCTCGATCTATTGATCTGGGGTTGTGGTTTTTGGGTTTTGATTATGAGAATGAATAAAGGGTCACTTGATTACTGGAGGAATTACTTTGGAGCTGCGAACTCTGATATATTTGGCATCATTGACCATGCGATCATGGTGGCTGCTTCTGATTGCCCCAAGGAGTTCAGGTTGAGGAGGGATGGGATTGCAGAGAGGTTGTTTTCTTGCAGATTGAGTCGATGTTTGGGATGTGAGAGGGTGGAATTGGCTGTGCCAGTGGATGATGATGATGATGGTGGTGGTGAAGGTTGCAAGAGTGGCTTTGATGGGGATGGTGACGAGTTCAAGTTTGAAGCGGGTGCAAGTAAAGAGAGCAAGGTCAATAGTGCCAGAGATTATCCTGGAGAGATGAACACGAACCAAGTTAGCAATTACAGCTATGGGGAAGCTGAGGCATTGACTGATGAGATTGAAAAAGAGTCTCAATACGTTGAGGAGGTGTTCAGAATCAAGGATATTTTCCTTAACTACGAAGAAGAGGTATGATATTTATTTTAGTGTGTGTGTATATATGTCTTCTGTGATTTTGTTCCAATTGTTTGGTTTTTGTCGGTTTTCAGATTAGCACTCTTCAACTCCACCCCTATCTTCTTTGTTCACTTCCGTATCAATAGTTGCTTCCCTTTGTTGCAATTTATTTGGATTTTTTTTATAGTTTTAATGAAGAATAGGTTTCTTACTTTATGAGAAGGATACTGGTTAGTGATAATTACAGAATAAGGTTATAAATTTCGGTTGCAATTGCAGTTTCATTGCAATTTTTTATATTGCGACAAATATGGCTGTTGTGACTGCAGTCACGGTGACCTTTTTTAAAACCTTGTTACAGAATATATGTGGTTATATTGGATGGCAGTGGAGTTCTTATATGAAGATTTAATTGGTTTTGTCCTGTGGTTTCCTGATTCACTGTTTTATTTCATGTTGCAACAGTCTGATTCAGTGTTGTTTGATTCATTGAGGAGGCTTCAGCTGATGGAACTCACAGTGGATCTTCTGAAGGTTTGAATTGAGTCATCCCTTGCTCATTAATTAGGCCTGCCATTTATTTCTCCCACTGTTTGGCTTGCAGTTTTTTTTTCTCCTGCCATTTTTGCTTCAGTATATCTTTTAGTCTGAAAATTTAACTTTGCCAGGCAACTGAAATTGGAAAGGCTGTCAATCCTCTTCGAAAGCATGGATCAAGAGACATTTGTCAACTTGCACGGACTCTTATTGAGTATGAATTAATTTTACTTGGATACTTGTTTTTCTTGCATATATATCCTCCGCATCCTATAAAAGATAAATGAGTCTGTTTATCTTCTCCTACATGGATGAAAGAAGAGGCTTGTAACTAGTTTCCTTCCTTGCCAATTAGTACTTTGCTACTCTTTCTGATATTATTTATGAAGTTAAGCGAAGGTCAAAAGGTTTATTTACTTTTGTTTTTCCAATCCATTCATCTCACTGTCACGAATACTGATGGCAGTAAATAGCATATTATAGCAGAGTAGCGGAGCGTGCTATAGCAGCACTACCATGATATAAGCTTCAAAACCCATTTGTACCCCTAATTGCGGTTTCTCCTCCATTTTCTGATGCATGTTTAGCTTCAGAAGCATAATAGAATTTGAAACCCTTCTTCCTTGAACATTCCACAAAACATTACCTCTATTTTTACTTTTGTTCCTTTACACATCATAGGATTATTTTTACATTATGCTATTTTTTTAAATCTAATTTGTCATGTAATTTTTCTATTAATTTCACCATCATCTTTCATTTTTTGACTTCATTACTATGTTCTTATTGCTCATAGATTGATGGTGATTGTGTGTATAAACTGACTTACTGACTTATTAATTATCATGAATTTCTTTAATTTTGTTTCTTCTGCTTTGTGCAATCCTGCTATAGTGTTTTCAGAGTTGGCTGCTATGCACCGCTAATCGAGATTGATAACCATCTGCTGCTAATTAGACTAATGCGTTGAGTCTGTGATCATAGTCCCTAGTTAATACTTTTATTTAGCCTGAAATTGTACTTGTATAGGTTACTTAGTCAATCATGTCACCTATTTTCTCAAATGTAGTGCTTATTATGTTTGATGGGGATCTGGAATTAGGTGCATGACTCATGACTAATTTGAGTTCAATTTGTCTTTTTTTATGCTCAAACATCTCATGTTCTTTAAAGTCTTGCGTATGAGAAACAAATTATACATTCTAAACATGGCTACTATATTGTAGTGGCTGGAAACAAATGGTGGATGAGTGGGTCAAGGATACCACAGCTATTGCAGGTACAAACATTTTATCTGCCTTCATGTGGAAGTGATCCAAAATATCTTCTCTTTTTTTTCCACCAATTTTCAAATTAATTCATGCTTATAGGTTCAGAAGGTACTCCAGATTCAGTAAATCCATCTGTTGTTGATGATGAAGAAGGGCTTCCATCACCTCCTATGGATGAAGGGGCTTTATTTGCAGCTCCAACTGGTTCGATGGAACTCTCACAGGTAATTCAATGTCCTCCTCCACCCCCTCCCTCCACCTTTCTCCTATTAATGTCTTGCCAGATTTGATAATTAGAGACTAACTTCCACTTCCCTTGGTCGGATGTCACATATGTTGATGATGCAAGTTCTTTGATGGCATGGATGATGATGGAAGTGAGTTGGCTTTGCAATTTCTTATGCTTAGTCTAGATAGCTTTTGCTCTATGGTTCTTTATTTGAATTCCCCCCTTCTTACATTTATGATTATGCTTGGGGATTGCTGTTTCAGATCCTCAACACAGTGGGGAATTCATCAAGAACCATGAACATGGAAGAAGACCATCTCTGAACAGTCAAAATACAGCAAAGAGGAAACCTCAGGCATCAAATGAGGCAAACATCATTGCCAAGGACAGTAAGGGTCAGCAAGCAAAGAAAAACGAGGCTGCTGTGAGACCAAATAAATCAGTAATCGCTGATTCTGGCCCTAGCAGACCACCTAAATCAACCATGCAGAAGAAAGGCAACATTGAACCAAAGATGCAACAAAATATCGTGAAGAGTGCTATCCCAAGAAATCCTCACATTCATCAGCTAGATGTAAGGAAAAATTCTCTTGGGGCATCAAGTTTGTAGGTTTGAATTTAGTCTGAACTTCATTTCTTGTCTATCAGAAACCCAAGTGTTCAGACGATGCTGCTGTGCACGTAAAGTTAGAAGCCACTAAGAGAAAACTTCAGGAGCGTTATCAACAAGCTGAAAAGGGTTTGTATTTCCTTTTCCAAAATCAATGTTTATTTTTCTTTTTCATTGTAATTTTAATTTAGATTATACATTTCTTGAGAGTCTTCTTACAATAAAGTTAACAAATGGGGTCTTGTTAAGGGTAGAGGTGTCCATCCTTACCCTTGCATGCAATGAGGCTGTTTCTAAGATTTGAACTCGTAACCTGAAAAAGTAAAAAAGGCAACATCCTTACGGTTGTGCTTTGAATCGTCCCACTACTCATGCTAAAGTTGATCGCCTAAAATGTTGGATTTGGAAGATTAGTCTTTTGAAAATTTAGAGCTTGATTTGGAAGCAAAAATTCATAACACATGTATCTCAATTCATAACTAAATTGATGAAACTGCTTGATTCTCACTTGCAGCTAAGAGGCAGCGGACGGTACAGGTTATGGAGTTGCATGACCTCCCAAAGCAAGGGATT
Source organism: Glycine soja (assembly GCF_004193775.1). Classification (NCBI taxonomy): domain Eukaryota; kingdom Viridiplantae; phylum Streptophyta; class Magnoliopsida; order Fabales; family Fabaceae; genus Glycine; species Glycine soja. The sequence continues at coordinate 17,037,012 of NC_041003.1, read as the reverse complement.
GGCCATCGAAATCCACATGTGAAACCCGGAAATCACAAGAGGCAATGGGGTCATGGACGAAGATAGAACTGTTAATTGTGAATTTGGCTGCATTTTCAAGCTTCCAAAATCTGGGCAAGAACTCCCTTTGCTAGCCATTATTGAAGCTTCTTCCTCTTTCCATACAAAAGCAACAATTCAGTTCACCATTCTTACCTGTATTGAACTGTTCTGATTGAGAGGGAAGTAAACTCTGAGTCACAGTTTATTTCCTAAGTTAAAAAGTTGAATATATATAGAAATTTTGTTGATCCAAAGACTGGATTTGGAAGAGGGTCCTTTAGCACTTAAGTGTTGATGTGGTTCTAAACTGGCTGTCTGTTGAAATGTCCATTAGTTCCATTCTCATGATTGATCATTTAATTTTGGACAATTTTCTTTTCACATAGAACTTCCATTAAGGTCTCAACATTTCGTCTCCCTTGTCCCGAACTCAAGAGGTCTCGGGTATATGTAAGGGAGTTGAAGTAAACCGGATAAGCCTATTTGAGAATAAGCAATAGCATTTAATTATCATTTCTTTTTAATTAAAAGCCTTTTCAACTTTTTTGAATGATATGTTTTAATTAGCATTTGAATTTAGCTTAGAAGAACATGCTCGAGGTGTCTGATGTCACAGGACATTGTGGAGTGAATAACGGAGGAAAATGGTGTTACTTTGCCTTTGAAATAATCGTATATTGTTTTGTAGTTTTGAATCTGCCACCCAATATTCTATTTTACTTTTTGTTAGAACTAATGTCTCATGTGAAATGCATGTGACTTATGATTTGTGTAGAGACTGATAAATAAATAATTAATAATTATGGATTAAATTGTAATTGAGTTAGGTAGGAGAAGTTTTTAAAGGTAATTGTTACTCAATGGGAATAGTGGTTTTAAAAGAGATTAATACCCACTAATTAAAGATGTTCTCTCTCTAATCTTGGTGGTCATCACAAATGTAGAGAGAAGAAAATTAAGTTAAGTGAAATCTTGTTTTTCTCTTTTTCCAATAAATTAAAGTACATCGAAGAGAAATCTCACTGTGAAAAAAAGTACGCATTATTTATTTATTATTTGTGAAAATCATAGGGTTCAAGATTCTGATGGTTTCCTATGATTGTTAATCTAGGAAACCCTTAAAAAAATTTCATGTAATATAAGAGCATGTGTTATGAAATTTCTTATTCTCTAATAATGATATATTTTCTTCCAATTATGATGAATCCTAATTATGAAATTTATGAATTTTATTTTTTCTGGTGTAAATATAATATTTTGTAAATAAATAAAAAAGGGAGATTGTTGATTTTTTTTCAAAAGAAAGTGGGTAGCAAAAGTCCTTGCCATGTAAGTTGTTCTTTGTTCTTGGAATGAAAAGTGGAGAGCGAATATCCTTCTTTTGTGCCTGCACCTAGGTTGCGGTAAATTCTTTGGAATTGCTATTTGCAACCCGCTTTTTACCATTCTCAATCCCACTTGCTCATTTTTTCCAAATATGATTATTAAACGTGATTAAATGATTGAAAGTTTATGTCCTGCAATTAAATTAATGTGAATGCTTTGAAATTGTCGGTAGCAATAAATATGTATATGCTACATATGTGCTTGAACGTGTTTGAATGGAAAAGATAAATAAAGGTGAATATTATTTTACGGTTTGGAATGAAATTAATAAAATGGCTATGAATTGTTAATAGCAATAAGTATGTGCACGTCATATATTTGGTTGGAATTAAATGTATGGTGAATATGTTAGTCACCAAAGTGACCAAATTTATAAGGTTATTTAATCCAAATTAATGGTTATTTCAATTACTCATAAAATAATGGATGCTAAGTTATATGATTGTTAGTTTATGGGTAATTGAAATTCATTGTTATAAGGCATTTATGGATCGCCCAAAGATTGATTAGTTGTTCTTATAATTAATGAATATAATTGTAGGCGATTTGTGTGTATAATTAATTTTATTTATATACCCAAAGGAAATAGGTATTACTAATTGGTACATATTTAATTATCAAATAATGTTAAGAATTTTATTAGCATCATCATGTTTGTATGTTGTGTTGGTGTATCACCCAAAGGAGAACATCAATATACATTGACCGTTCTCTAAACGAATCATATGTATGACATGTGTTTTATGTCTCAAAACACTTATGTGAATTTTATTATGAAGAGAAATTTCATTATAAAGCTTGGAAAAAATCTAACAGACTTAGCCTAATGTTTATAAGAATCACTGTTGCAGACAGTATTAAGATAACTCTCCCTAAGACCGATAATGCTAAAGAGTTTATGGGGTTAGTGGGAGAGCGCTCTCAAACAATTGATAAATCTCTTGTTGGGACATTAATGAGTACATTGACCACCATGAAGTTTGATGTTTCACGTACTATGCCTGAACGTGTCATTGAGATGACAAACATTGTAACAAGACTTAAAACCTTGGAAATAACTGTGAATAAGAACTTCCTTGTTCAGTTTATTTTGAACTCATTACCATCTGAGTATGGTCCGTTCCAAATGAGCTATAATACCATGAAAGATAAATGGAATGTGCATGAATTGCACAGTATGTTAGTTCAGGAGGAAACGGGGCTTAAGAATCAAGGAAGTCATTCGGTCCATTATGTAAGACACCAAGGCAATCAAGGAGCTAAAAAGAAATTTATGAAGAAGAATGATAAAGGCAAAGGGTCATTAAAGATCAATGACGATTCTTTGCAAATCCAGAAGAAGGTATCAAAGGGCAATAATTACCAATTTTATGGGAAATCTGGACACTTCCAAAAGGATTGCCTAAAGCATAAGTTTTGGTTCAAAAAGAAAGGTGAGCTTAATGCTCTTGTATATTTTGAATCAAACATAATTGAAGTTCCCCATAGTACATGATGGATTGATTCTAGATGTACGACTCATGTTTCCAATACTATGTAGGGATTCCTTACAATCCAAACCATAAGTCCAAATGAGATGCTCGTCTTCATGGGGAATAGAGTGAAAGCTCCAGTGGAAGTAGTCGGTACTTATCGTTTAAAACTCGACACTAAACATCATTTAGATTTACTGGAAACTTTTTATGTACCTAGTTTATCTAGGAATTTAGTTTCATTATCTAAACTTGATGTTACTAGATACTCTTTTAATTTTGGTAATGGATGTTTCAGTTTATTTAAACATAATCATCTCATTGGTACTGATGTTCTTTATGATGGTTTATATAAATTTGATGGTTTGTATGTTGAAACTGTTTTAACTCTGCATCATAATGTTGGCACTAAACATAGTTTAGTGAACGAATGAACGATTTGCTTTCTTGTGGCATAAACATTTAGGTCACATTTCTAGAGAAAGGATTGAAAGATTAATAAAGAATGAAATTCTTCCTGATCTAAATTTTACGGATCTAAATATTTGTGTGGATTGTATTAAGGGAAAACAAATAAAACATACAAAAAAATGAACTACAAGAAGCACTCATCTTCTTGAAATTGTACATACTAATATTTGTGGACCTTTTGATGTTAATTCTTTTGGAAAGGAAAGATACTTTATCACCTTTATTGATGACTATTCACATTACGGTTATGTTTACTTGCTACATGAGAAATCTCAGGCACTGAATGTCTTAGAAATTTACCTGAATGAAGTAGACAGACAATTTAGACAGAAAGGTGAAAGTTGTGAAGTCTGATAGAGGTGGTGAGTATTATGGAAGATACGATGAAACTAGGAAACACTCACGTCCATTTGCAAAACTTTTTCATAAACGTGACATTTGTGTGAAATACATATTTCCTGGTACACCACAACAAAAATGATGCAATCCTACCCCGCAAGGGCATTGGATAGAAGACTCCAAGAAGATTGGGCCAGAGATGCAAGGGAAGGCCCTAGGGTTCTCATGAGCCTTAGGGTAGATTTCGGGCCCATGAGCTAAGTATGAGCCCGCTTATCTTTGTACATATTAGATTAAGGTTTCATTATTTTTGGGCCTTGTATTTAGGGCTCCATAATATAAGTAAGGTACCCTAGAAATGTAGGATTTTTCAGCCCTTGTATTTTAGGGCACCTAGACTAGTTTTTGTATTAGGGATAGTTTTGTAATTTCACATGCATTAAGTGAATATTTGATGTGTGTGGTTGGAAATAAATTTAATTGAATTGGGAGAAGCCCAATCCAATTAAATTTTAGAGGGGGAGGTGAACATTTTCTTGCTACACCCCATTGCCACATCATATAGTCACACTTTGTGTATGTCTTTCATGCTTTACATGCCTCATGACACCTAAGCACACTTAGTGGATAATCTTGAACTTGATCTTGGATTTGTGGGCTGAACCATAGCTAAAATTCAATAATCATAATTAGTGAAATTTTGGCTCCACAAATTCAATTTCAAATTCAAGTGAAATTTGAATAGAAATTTAAATTTTCCTCCAATTTTGTGTGACACTTAGGCTATAAATAGAGGTCATGTGTGTGCATTTTTTCAACTTTGATCATTTGAGAATTACACTTCAAATTTTAGACCTCATTTGGGGCACAAAATTTTGTGCCCATTCTCTCCCTCTTCCTCCACTCATCTTCTCCTACCTTCAAGCTCTTATCCATGGCTTCCTATGGTGGTGAGCTTCTTCTTGACTCATCTTCTCCTTGAAGTGGCATCTCCTCTCAACTCTTCTTCCTCTCCATTTTGCTGCCATGAAACTTCAAGAAGCAAATGACTCCATTGATGAAGAAGATCCAAGGCCTACAAGCTCCACATGGAGCTACATCATGTGGTATCAAAGAATCTTCATCTAGGTGATGTTCTTTTGCTTCCTCTATATTTTTGTTTAGTCAATTCACTTTAATTCCTTTTTATTCATCTTATTCTCCATGTATATCCTTCATTGTCTTGTGGTTTGGTGCTTTTTAGAGTAGATTCAAAAAAATAAAATGATTAAATCTTAGATCTACACTTGTTCTTGCATTTCTATGGTTCAAATTTTATAGATCTACTTTTGAATCATGTTTTTGTGTTGATTTTTGGTTCTATCATTTTTCAGTCATGATTTTCTTATGTTGAACCTTTAGATATAAATTTTCTTCCAAAATATTGATTAGGAAAAAAAACACAAAAATCTAAGTGCAAATCACTTAATCCATGTTGTCTTAGGGTCATGTTTAATCATAGTAATTGTCACCTTATGTTCTAAGTTTGTGTTGAATTTTTACTTTGTTGATTGAATTCTAGATACATTTGTTCATGTATTCTTGTCATTCTTAGCCTATCTTTTGAATTTTGAGTCTAATTCATGCATGTTATTTAGTTCATAACATGTTCTAAATCAATTCCTAGAACTAATCTTGTTGTTCAACTTTTTTTTGTTTTCCAAGTTTCCTACATGATGCCTACGATGAAGTTGAGTTGTGGTGCTGAGTTGTTGCTGGATTTGTGAATCAAAATAAGTCTTAAGCTCTCTTGAATTGTGTTGTTCAAGATAATTGAGCATAAGCAAACACAAATTTTAATTATCCAAGCCTGAAGCAACATAAACACTACTCTTGATTTCTAGGTTGAAATCACTGGTGTTGGCAGCTTGAACATACGTACTTGTAAAAATTATTGGGAATTGGTCACTGCGAATTTTGAGTTGAAATTTTTACTGAATTTTCTAAACATCTGGGAAAAAATTATAAAAAAAGAACCTAGTGATTTGGATAAAATTAAAAAATAATAAAAATCACACAAGTTGGCAGAAATGATGTGTTTAGGAAAAAAAAGTGAAAGGGAAGTATGTTTGTTGTTTTGGTTCGAAATTTGTTCTATAATTGATGCTTATTTTATACCAATCTTATTTCTGAAATTTCAATTGAAAATTATTGTGAAAACAAGTGCCAAAACTAGAGGTTTCTTGAGTCTTTTTTTTTTAGTTTTTCTATTATACTCTATAGTCATTCTAGGTTTCTCTTTGAGTCCTAGCTTGCTTTTGTGTGCTTTTCATTGCTTTAATTGTTGAATAATCCTTGAAAATTTGTCTTGTTAAAACTCTATTGGTTTAGCTTCCATTTCATTTTTTTGTTCTATGATTATTGCTTGTCTCTTTGTATCCTTGTTTGTGAGTTGCCATATAGGGAATTGGAAAGGAGGATTGGTGCCATCCTTGAAGAATTTGAGTCAAGATGCAAGGGGCCAACCACCTTAAAGGCTATTGGACTAAGAAGCACTCCAAATTGAGTGAATCACCAAAGAGAGAACAACCACCAAAATTGAGGACCTTTTGTAAATTTTTTTAATTGAGAATTTACTTACCTTCATTGCTTTCGAATTTTGTAACAAAAAGGCCTTTCATTGGAAGTAAGTTGGGAGCCTCCAATAGGTCACCCTACTTCCATTTGTGTGTAATAATTTTAGTAAATTTTTCCTTAGGATAGTGAGTGTTTTTTTGGGAACCTTAAATGAGGTCATCCAAACATTGCTTACTTTCATAGTTTATTTTCTTTACTAACCACACCTAGTTTATCTTGTTATTGCATAGTACTTTCTTCTTTCTTATCAAGCTTATCTTGAGTTATTTTGGAACCTTAGCTTTTACCTTTTTTACAAACCCCCAACAAGAAAGAACCACAATATAGGAACCAACACGAGTCATTATTCATCTAGTGTTAATGGAGAGGGTACTAGTCATAAGGTCCGTCCATCTAGAATCTTAGATGAGTTGAGTTCTCTCAAGTTATGGAAAGAAAAACTAGAAAGAAAAAAAAAAGAAAAGAGAGGGTAAAAATAAATCAAGATGAGAGGGAACAAATAAGGGAAGAAGAAAGAAGGAAAATACTAAAAGAGTTAAAAAAAGAAAAACATGCCTCCTATAGTAGTCATAACTCTTGCAAGAGCCTAAGTGAAAAACTTCATGACTATTATGAACGAAGGAATAGGTCACATCTTAGACCTCACTCCTATAGGAGAGAAAAGGAAAGAAAACCTCAAGAGGTTAACATTAACCTACCATACTTCCACGGGAAGGACAATGTAGAGGCTAACTTAGATTGGGGAATAAGGGTAGAGCAACAACTTAAAAGAAAGTCTACTTCAAAATCTTATGGCTCTCACTCTTATCCAAAGAAAGACCAAGGTCAAGGCATCTTAGGGGTGACACCTTCTAAGCCCAAAGATGATAAGAGAAAGACAATAGAAAAGCAACCCCTTAAGGCTAGTATGCAAGAGAAGACTAACTCCATGAAGTGCTTTAAATGTCTTGGAAGAGGACACATTACTTTTCAATGCCCCACCAAGAAAACCATGATTATAAGGGGCCAAGACATTTATAGTAGCTAATATCAGGCTACTACTTCACCTTCTTCTAGTGAAAGTGAAGAAGCAAAAGGGGAAGAATCTAATGAAGAGATCTGCCCCCAAGAAGAAGGACAACCTTTAATGGTTAAGGAGGAGTGTAAGGAGGTAAGTGTCTCCTCCAAGAGGTTAGCTAAGAAGGAAAGGCATTTTGAAATAAAGACAAATATAAAAGAAATTTCCCCTCTTAGACAACCTCCACATTTTCTCCTTTGTAAAAAGACACTTGTTAGCATTGCCACACCTCTTAGGCTTGAGTTTATTCCTCAAGTAAAGGAGTTGTTGGATGAGGGTTTGGTTCACAAGAGCTTAAATTCTTGTGCTTTGTTGGTGCCCAAAATAGGTATTATTAGGCACCAAATCCCTAAAATAGGTGGTATGATGAATGTTTTGAGTGGTGCAACCCTCTTTAGTAAAATCACTCGTGTACCCAACATCTTCATTATTTGTGTACATAGGGACTCATTAGGTAGGTTTGTTCTTATTTTTAGTTTCAATACAAACTTAGGTACTCATATGGGACACTTTAGGTTTGTCATACTTTTTGGTAGGAATAATCAACATGAAAATACAGAAAAAGGTATGTTTTATTGTATTACTTTTCTTAATTTTTTAAATAGTGATCAAGGGGTTCCCATGAACCCTAAGAGAATAAAGGTCATTCCTGAGTGGCCCACTCCACCAAGTATAAGAAAAATTTGGGGCTTCCATGACTTAACAAACTTTTACAAAAGGTTTGTCTCATATTTTTCTATACTTGTAGCACCACTCATTGAGTTGGTGAGGAACCATGTTCCTTCATGGGAAGATGCCCAAGAAATGGGTTTTCAGACCTTACCTTACTTCAACATACCAAACACCACTAATACATATGTTTTTGTTCTTTTTACAAGTGTTGAGGAAAAAAGCCCAGAGTTTCAAGAACCTCGGGATTTGAGGTCAAATCCTTTTCAAGGGGGAGAGAATGATGCAATCCTACCCCGCAAGGGCATTGGATAGAAGACTCCAAGAAGATTGGGCCAGAAATGCAAGAGAAGGCCCTAGGGTTCTCATGAGCCTTAGGGTAGATTTCGGGCCCATGAGCTAAGTATGAGCCCGCTTATCTTTGTACATATTAGATTAAGGTTTCATTATTTTTGGGCCTTGTATTTAGGGCTCCATAATATAAGTAAGGCACCCTAGAAATGTAGGATTTTTCAGCCCTTGTATTTTAGGGCACCTAGACTAGTTTTTGTATTAGGGATAGTTTTGTAATTTCACATGCATTAAGTGAATATTTGATGTGTGTGGTTGGAAATAAATTTAATTGAATTGCTGAAGCCCAATCCAATTAAATTTTAGAGGGGGAGGTGAGCATTTTCTTACTACACCTCATTGCCACATCATATAGTCACACTTTGTGCATGTCCTTCATGTTTTACATGCCTCATGACACCTAAGCACATTTAGTGGAGAATCTTGGACTTGATCTTGGATTAGTGGGCTGAACCATAGCTAAAATTCACTAATCATAATTAGTGAAATTTTGGCTCTAAAATTTGGCCTCCACAAATTCAATTTCAAATTCAAGTGATATTTGATTTAAAATTCAAATTTCCCTCCAATTTTGTGTGACACTTAGGCTATAAATAGAGGCCATGTGTGTGCATTTTTTCAAATTTGATCATTTGAGAATTACACTTCAAAGTTCAGACCTCATTTGAGGCACAAAATTGTGTGCCCCTTCTCTCCCTCTCCCTTCACTCATCTTCTCTTACCTTCAAGCTCTTATCCATGGCTTCCTATGGTGGTGAGCTTCTTCTTGACTCATCTTCTCCTTGAAGTGGCGTCTCCTCTTAACTCTTCTTCTTCTCCATTCCGTTGTCATTAAACTTCAAGAAGCAAAGGACTCCATTGATGAAGAAGATCCAAGGCCTACAAGCTCCACATGGAGCAACAAAATGGTGTATTAGAAAGGCGTAATAGAATTTTAATGGATATGGTTAGGAGTATGTTAAGTAATTCAAATTTACCTGTATCTTTGTGGATGTATGCCTTGAAAAATACCATGTATTTGTTGAATAGGGTTCCTAGTAAGGCAGTTCCAAAGACACCTAGTATAAGGCACTTGCATGTTTAGGGTTGCCAAGCAGAAATAAGGATTTATAATCCACAAGAAAGAAAATTGGATGCATGAACAATCAGTGGATATTTCATTGGTTATCCAGAAAAGTCAAAAGGGGTATATGTTTTATTGTCCTAATCATAGTATGAGAATTTTCAAAACTGGAAATGCAAGATTCATTGAAAATGGTGAAATCAATGGGAGTACAGTTCCACAAGATGTGGAAATTAAAGAAGTTAGAGTACAAGTCCCTTAAGCTTGTGCCTCTAGTAGTAAGGTGATTGCTTCTTTAGTTGTTGTTAAAAAAATAATGAAGAGGAGCAACACAATAATGAGCCCATGATACATAATGAACCTATTATGGAAGAACCACAAGAAGTAACATTAAGGAGGTCTCAAAGAGAAAGGAGACCAGCTATTTCGAATGACTATGTGGTATACCTATATAAAACAAAAACAAACTTAAGCATTAATGATAATAATCTAGTTTCATTTTCACAAGCTATAAGATGTGATAATTTTGAGAAGTGGTTAAATGTCATGAAAGAAAAGATAAATTCCATAAAATATAATGGTGTTTAGGACCTTGTAGAATTGCCAAAGGGTTGTAGAGATTTGGTTGTAAGTGGGTCTTCAAGACTAAATGTGACTCTCATGGCAACCTTGAGTGTTACAAGGCTAGACTTGTTGCTAAGGTATTTACTTAAAAAGATGACAATGAGAGGCGTTTTCACCAGTCTCATGAAAATGATTCTTTCAGGATTATCATGGCATTAGTAGCTCATTATGACTTAGAGCTACATCAGATGAATGTGAAAACTGCCTTTCTTAATAGAGATTTAGAGGATAATGTTTATATGGACCAACCAATGGGGTTTTCAGTTGAAGGAAATGAACACATGGTGTGCAAATTAAAGAAATCAATATATAGTCTTAAGCAAGCTTCCCGCCAAAGGTATTTGAAGTTTAATGATACCATTGTTTCCTTTGGATTTAAGGAAAATATTATTGATCTGTGCATATATCTCAAGGTCAGTGGGAGTAAGGTTATTTTTCTAATCCTGTGTGTGGGAGTAAGGTTATTTAATCTTGCACAATGTCCTAGAAATGATATGGAACGAAAACAAATGAAAGCAATTCTGTATGCATCAGTTGTTGTTGCATCTACTATGAAAGCTAAATTTGTAGCATGTTTTGAGGCTACAATTCAGGCTAATTTGTTGTGGAACTTTATTTCAAGGCTTGAAATTATCGACAGTATTGCTAAGCCATTGAAAATGTATTGTGATAACTCCGCAACAATATGTTTTTTAAGAATGACAAGTACTCTAAAGGTGCTAAGCATATGGAATTGAAGTACTTTGTCGTGAAGGAAGAAGTTCATAAACAAAGAGTGTCAATAAAACATATTAGCACAAACTTTATGATAGTTGACCCTTTGACAAAGGGATTAACACCCAAGACATTTATAGAATATGTTGAAAGTATGGACATTATTGTTATTGATGATCATTAAGTGTAATTTACCTTATGTATTTTTAATGACACTCTGAGTTCATTTATGATATATTTCTGATTACATGTTCTCTATGTTTGCATTCATGTTTGTGTTAGAGTAATGTTAACATGTTTGTCTTGAATAAAGACATTATGTTGGACCAATTATGTACTCCTAACTAATGGTCATATTAAGGAGAAGACTAATTTGTAGTACATGGAAGGAACTATGTCAATTAAGTGATATACAACCACAATGGCTCAAAATGGTTTCTATTATTAATCATGAAATTATGATGTACCCAATGTATAGAATGGTTTAGTTATTTTAATGTGCATTATGTTAGTTTAATCTATTTATTTATTTAGTCCATAATGTTTATTAACGTCACATGAGACAAGTGGGAGAATGTTAGAATTAATGTCTCATGTGAGAGGCATGCGACTTATATAGGGACTAATAAATAAATAATTAATAATTAGGAACTAAATTGTAATTGAGTTAAATAGGAGAAGTTTCTAAAGGTAACTGCTACTTGATGGGAGTAGTGATTATAAAAGGGGTTAATACCCACTAATGTGAAACAATGTCTCATTCCTGACATAAAAGTGTTCTCTCTAATCTCTGGTCATCACAAACATAGAGAGACAGAAAGAATAGTCAAGGGAGTGGAATCATGTTTCTCTCCTTTTCCAATAAATCAAAGTACACTGGAAAGAAGTCTCACTATGGAAAAAGGTACGTATTGTTTATCTATTATTTGTGAAAATCATAGGTTTCAAGATCCTATTGGTTTCCTATAATTGTTAATCTAGGAAACCCTTAAATTTTCTTACACTTTTCACCCTCAATTATTTCTTTTGACAAATTTTACCTCGAACAAATCATTCTAACACATTTTATCTCCACTTTTAAAAAAACTTGTGAATTTACCTTTTGTCATTTGTTCGATAATTGACTAACGAAAAGTTGTTTTGGTATGCTGGCATAAGCGACAAGTAAACATGTCTTTATTTTATTAGTTTGTCTAAATTGTACTTTTAACTTTTTACTTTTTAGTAAATTTTATCTCCAACAAATTATTTTGATGTATTTTACTCCTAACATTTCCTTCACCTGCAAGAACCATGGAGACTACGAGTGACATGTCTAAAGCTTCTTCAGCATCATGAATTTCAATTTACATTTTAATATTTCTCATCAATATCAATAAAAATACCGTTGTGCCTAAGGAACAATAATATGGTAAATCTAAATTTGTTATAGAGGAAAATTAGACAAGTAAAGAATAGTCAAACTTGAATTAAAATCTAAGAGTGGTAAATGAGTTGTCAAGGTAACCTTAATTGTGTACTAATTTCAGTGAACACAGATTAACACTTTTTAGTATAAGTTGTCAAGGTAACCTTAATTGTGTAAAGTAGCGAAATGAAATTGTATTACAAGATTAATATTTTAAGATCAAGGACTAGAAGTGATAACATAATGATCAACTATTCATGATGGGATTAAATATAAAAAAAAAACTACTCATGATGGAACTTAGAACTCTATTTTTATTTAATTAGCTTGATTTTTTATATATAGAAAAAATGAACTAGCACCCGGGTTAAATGAGGAAGATAAGTCAATAACTAATTGATCTAATATTAGCAAGCGTGACTTGCAGATAAGAATGATGAAAGGGAAAAAAAGTGGTCTTTTTTAGCAAATGTATAAGTTCACAATTGTGTGGTAATGGAGTATGAATTTGCTTTGTGGCATGATCCTAGTTAGAAGCTTTATTGTTTTTATGGGTCATCTTTAAGTTGGTTATCATGTTTAGAGGAATTAAAGACAAAAATAGAAGAAAATGGAAATTAGTGCAAAGATAAAAGGCTTATAGCAATGGCATTAGGTTTAGATAACATAAAAGTAAGAAATAAACAAAAAAAATAGATGGAAAAGAATAACAAAAGGAAAAGATAGAATAAACAAGAAATGGAAGGGAATGTGTCACACCCAAAAGAGTGATAAGCTAAGTGAGGAATCACTACAAAGGTATGGAAACATTTGATAAGATTCAAATAGGGTTCTAATCCAAGAACCAAACAAAGGAGTCAATGCTCTACTCACATTCACAATGGAGTAAACTTGAAATATTATTCAACTATGAAAATGATAGGAATTATATCACTATATATAGAATTCCTAGGCAAGACACCTCTTCTAATAAGGTTGGTGGCTAACCCTAATTTTAAAGAAACATACACAAAAAGTCCAAACAAGCTTAAGACCCAAATTACAACTTAGAAAAAATAAACCTATTATAGAATTAAAACTTGGGCTCCTAATTAGCATCAAACCAACCCATTTATTAATATTAAAATAAGAGGATTTGAATCCTACACTCTCATATGTATCCCGCACCCCCCATTTCTATTTGAAATCACCAAACTACCCTTTTACTGTTATGAAATGTCTATTTTGAAAACTATTTTTTTTATTGTTATGGAATGCATATTCTAGAAACTATTTTTTATTCTTATGCAACATCTATTCCAGAAGGCAAAGTTATTTTTTACTGTTATGGAACACTTATTTTAGAAGTTATTTTTTATTGTTATGGAACACTTATTTAGGAAGCTATTTTTTACTATTATGGAACGTCTACTTTGGAAGCTATTCTTTATTGGTATGAAACACCTATTCTGGAAGTTATTTTTTACTATAACGAAACGTCTATTCTGGAAGGAAAAACTATTTTTTACTATTATGAAACACCTATCCTAGAAACTATTTTTTACTATTATGGAACGCCTATTCCGAAAGCTATTTTTTATTGTTATAGAACACCTATTCTGGAAGGCAAAACCATTTTTAACTATTATGGAACCCCTATTCTGGAAGCTATTTTTCATTGTTATGGAACACCTATTCTAGAAGGCAAAGCTATTTTTTATTGTTATGGAACACATATTTCAAAAGTTATTTTTTGTTGTTATGGAACACCTATTCTGGAAGGCAAAGCTACTTTTTACTGTTATGGAACATCTATTCTAAAAGGTAAAGCTATTTTTTACTATTATGGAACACCTATTCCAAAAGGCAAAGCTATTTTTTAATGTTATGAAACACCTATTCCGAAAGCTATTTTTTATTGTTATGGAACACCTATTCTAGAAGCTATTTTTTATTGTTATGGAACGCCTATTCCAAAATGGTATAAATGAAAATGGTAATTTGGGATTTTTAAAAGTTTGGAAGGTGGATGATTCGACATGGGAGGTGAAGGATTCAAATCCCTAAAATCAATGCAAGGTCACTTAAATAAAGTAAAATGACAGTTAGATTGAAAGCCTATGATGGTGCATTATTAGGTTGGGCCTTCTTCCACTTGAATCAAGTGCACCATCTTGCACTCTCTTCTCTCATTTTGGGCTCGAGCTTGTACAATGTTGATCACCACTAAATGCTCCTTAGGTCTCTATACTTTTATCACCATAAGTATTTTAAGCCTAATAACTAGCTCTTCCTCTTTAGCTCTTTCCCCATATTCTTTTGGCCTAATTGAGGCATCCTTCCTCTTATGTCTTCCTTTTATTTTTGGAGGCTTTCCTTGATTTCTATCACTTTATCTTAATTGTTTTTACTTAAATTGAATTGCTGAGATGTTGCATTCTATGATTTTGATGTTAAGATGGGATGATTGTGGTAAGCTTGAAAGCAACCAATGGCAAGGCCGTGAGACACTATGTGATTGATATTTGAGAATTGGTATTGGAATTTGATATTGAGATTTAGAATGATATTGCTAAGTAAATAATTTGTTTAACCATTATGCTTGGATCATCCTATTAGGATATATGCAATGTGATATATGGATGATAATGTTGGATTAGCTGGGAATCTAGAAGGGAGAGTTGAATAGATTCTATTCAAGACTTTTACCTAATCTTTTTTTAGATTCAATTAAAATCAAACCCCTTACGAAATCAAAGTTTTCTCAAAAGTCTTGTTGTAAAAGATGAACAACACAATAAACCAATGAATTCAAAAGCCTTAGAAAACATAGTTTTATGGCCCCACGTATCAATTCCAATATCGAGATTGATTCATAAACCCAAGGGTTAGAGAAAAAGAGAATCACACACAGAATTTATACTGGTTCAGTCCTCAAGAGGACCTACATTCAGTTGTTCTAAGATCCCTTAGAGCATTCCACTATTAGAGAACCAAAGTACAAACACTATGCATAAACAATTCTCTAACAATCTACTTTTCCTTTGAACCCTACAAGAGAAATTCCAAGAGTTGAAACCATATCAACTCAAAACTCCTTGGTAACCCTAATCAAGATTAAAACCTACAAAGAAATCAAAATTGGATTGAATACACCTTTAATATGCGAAACACAACTTCTTCAAGCTTTATCAATGATCAACCCGTGATGGAGATTCCAAGATCCTTGTTATGTTAATCATCATCATGACTCTTGAAAAACCCTCATGATATTTTCCTATCAATGAGTCATGAAATTGGAAAGCATTTTGGAATCTTGGAAACTCATTACATAGAGACCTATTTATAAAGAATATGTTATATAATTGATATAATCGATTACAACCATTTTATAATCGATTAAATTGCTAAAAATAGACATGAGTTTCCATCTAAGATCAATGTAATTGATTACCAATACCTTGTAATCAATTAACTAGATCTTACAGAGCCATCTAAGAAATTTAGGATCATTGTAATAGATTACTAGAATCTTGTAATTGATTACTATAATTTTGTAATCGATTACCAAATATCGAAATAAATTATAGAGAGTTTACAAATACTCTTTCTAATATAAGAAGCAATGTATTTGATTACCAAAAGTATGTAATCGATTAATTTGACAAATCTAACTTAGAATGAGAAGTAAACCTCTTTGAATCCATCTTTACTCGTGTAATTAATTACACACATATTGTAATTGATTACCAAGTTCATAAATAGCTCAATGAACTTCTAATCTTTCAAAGATAACTATTCCAGGCATAAAGGTGATAAAACTAAGCAAAAATGACATAAACTAAACACTCATGCCTAGCTAAACAATCAATACAATGCCACACCTATTAAATGTATTTCGGCATGCAAAATTATGAAAATCAAGACTAAACTAAAAGAGATAGAGACTTTAATCTTCAATATTTAAGTTTGAGAGCTACCAAAAGAAGTGGCCATAGGAGCCAATGAGAAATGATTGAAATTGAGAATGACATTGTTGATGTTATTATTTGGTATGTTGTGTCTCTAGTTGTTTGTTTCCAATCCCATGGGGAGGTATGATGGATGGTGTCAAACAAAGGAGACTCTGTCAGGCCTTCGTTAAGTGTCTATCCTAAGTTAGAAAGTGATACAAACACGGAAACGGGATAAATTTCCTTGAAGATTTCAGGCTTAGAAATTGATTTAGTTTTCTCTTAGAGAAGGATATTGACGCCACACTCAAGAAATAGATGACAAGGTGAGTGATAAGTCATAGGTTTGATAGCCACAAGTTGCCTTGATAAGATCATATTCAACTCTTTGCCCAAGAAATAAGGGAAGATCTCACAAAAGAGAGAAAAATGAAACTTTTATTTAGATTCATTCTTACTTAAAAGCTATAATGTTTCCCTTATTTATAGTGTAGGATCTCATCTAAACATCCCACTAGAAATTAATTCAAATTAGGAATTAAATTCCCACTAGAAATAAAACCCCATTGACCACTATAATGGCATAGAAAGCCTAAAAAACCTAAAAACTAACCCAAAACATAGCAAGAGTCATTTGAACTTAATACATGAAAATAAATACAAAAATTCATGGAAAATTAGAATGAAATGGTATGTTCTTTGCCTTGTTATATTTTTTTATTAGTTGTTTTTGTTTTTATGAAAAGTTGTTTTTTTCATGATAAGTTGTAATGATTAAGGATTTGAATGAAATGGTATGTTATTTCCTTTGTTCACACCTTATATTTGTTTGTTTTTTATTTTGTGTTTGTGACTTTTTGGCCTTGTTGTGCCAAAAGGGGGAGAAGTAGTGGATTGCATACATACATTCTTATTCACTAATTTTACAACTCTATTATGATGATGATGATATGATTTGACACTTCTCTTGGCCATAGTGTTCATCCCTTTTCAGGTCTATCTTAAGAGAAATATCTACTCTCAAGCCCCTCCAAATGCACCCAATGGCAATCAGAGTTTGGCATCATCAAAGCCAAAAAAAAAGAGATTGTTAGAGATAGGGGGAGCAACATGAAGATCAAGATATGAAGAGTTTTGTCTTTTTACATGCCCAACTCCTTATTGAGTGGCATTTGTATTTGATTGATGCTTTTAAGTATTAATCTATTTATGTGTACATCATGCATCATCATATAGAAGTAGGAAGATTGTTTCTAAGGTAAGAAACATCTTTAGTGTATAACTCTCCATTTTAATCGATTATAGTATATCCATAATTGATTACACAAGTATTTTGAGAAGCTTGTAGAGAGATCTTTGTTCTAGTGTAATCGATTACCCCAAATTTGTAATTGATTACTTTGTTCTGTTGAGACCATGTTTTTTTTCTTAGGTCTTTGCTTTAATCAATTACGAAGATATAGGAATCGATTACATGGTTCTTGAAAGTGTTCCCAGAAGTGATCAAGAATACTTTAATCGATTAAATCAAGAATCTAATTGATCACATTGTTATTGAAAGTTTTCCAAGTGTTGGGAAGAACACTTTAATCGATTAAAATGAGAATATAATCAATTACATCTTTGAGATAATCGATTACAAGTTGTTCTAACTATTTTCTCTATATATAGCCACCTTGTGTTCTCACTTTCAAGCATTCAAAAAATACGTTTTTGAATGAACTTTTAACTCAAGACTTCAATGTTCTTTTCTTGAAGATTTCAAAGGTTAAAGTGAGTTGTAAACATCTTTTGAGATCAAGAGAGATCCATGAAATCAAGCTTTGGTTCTTGTTGCATTTGAATGTAAAGGTTGTATCTCTCCTTGACTCTGTTTTCATATGTTTTTACATATTGTTGCAACATATGCATGAGTCTTTACAACATGATAGAATAAGTGTTTCTAGTTTTAAGCTAAAGGTAGGTTTCTCTTAGGCTTAGATTCACAAAGTACCCTAGGGTTGGGTGCCTTAGTTTTAAAAGTTCTTCAAGCATGAACCATTCAGCCCAATTTTTTTTTTTTAATTTTGCTTATACGAAATTCTGCTCTTTTTTTTAACAAAGAGATCAAAAGGCGTAACTTTTGCAATGGTTCAGCCTAAAAAAAATATGAATAAGAAGGTAATATAAATGGAAAAGAGAATAAAGAAGGATGTTACCCAATATTTCCAGCAAAGGAAGTGTTGATCCTAGAATCGGAGCTCTGATTACCAAATGATATGAACCTTCATTGCACAAAGGCTGACTTATGATTGTCTAGGATTAAACCTTGATGGAAACTGCGGAAATTGATTAAGGAAAGGATGGAAAATAAGGTGGTTAATTTCGTGGGTTTTAATAAGGTGGTTCTTGGCATAAATGGAATAATGAGATGAGAAAACGTAGGTTAAGTGGTGGCTGGACAGAAATATAGAAATGGCAATAACTCAACCTACAGGGCTCCAAATGAGGTGATTCCAAAACGAGGTAAAAGATCTCGTCTTGAAATTCAATTTAGGCTCAAGAATCACTTAATTTGAGTGTGGAAAACGGGAGTTATGGCCACGAGATAATTCTGGGCAGAAGTGGATTTTCTGGAATTGTGGTTTGAAAGAACAAGGTTGAAGATGAAAGGAAGGAAAGAATCACTCTTTCCGGCGAGGGCAACACACAAAGGTTGTGAAAGTCCTTTGATACAGCCAGGGTGTTCTTGAATCACTCAAGAATTTAGGAGAATCACTCTCACTAAGATAAAAGAGATAAACTCTAATTTTCTGAATAAAACTCAACTTGTGTTTATTGATAAAATGGTTCAGCTTATATAGAAGTTTTACAACAGATTTTAGTAATGACCCACTAACCTAGAATTAAAATAACTTAATGCCATTAACCTAGGGACTTAAAAGAACTTAATGGCTGAGTGTAACTGAAATTGTGGCAACCAAAAGTCACCCCAACAGCCAACAAGTCAGCCACCATTTGGTCTCCCAAAAGGCTGATGCCTAGGTTGCCAATTGGGCCCTTATTACAACTTGAACTAAACCTAACTAAAGCCCTTTTAGTTGATTAACCCAAAACATATTTTTGGTCAGCCAACTTTACAAGGATTGGACCATTATTTAGACAAACTAAACACTCTAAAATTGAGAGAAAGTGGTGCCATTTAGTCCTCCTCCATTTGGGCCATGATACAACTCACAACCTTGGACTGTTCTCCTTGAAACTTGGGCTTGTATTCAAGTAGTATGGACAGCACTTGTTGAAGAGCTTCCATGGCTTTCCTTGCTCTAGCCCTTGTCATAGGTCCTCCAAGTCCTTCAAGTGGATCCTTGCCCTTGCTCTTGGTCATGTCCTCATCATTCTCTCCCTCTTGAGAAGGATTTGTCCTCAAATTGGATTC
This sequence comes from Glycine soja, assembly GCF_004193775.1. Lineage (NCBI taxonomy): Eukaryota > Viridiplantae > Streptophyta > Magnoliopsida > Fabales > Fabaceae > Glycine > Glycine soja. The sequence continues at coordinate 17,017,450 of NC_041003.1, read as the reverse complement.
TCCATCTGCATCAGAAAGAGATAAGTCAAAGACATTGAAGGTGGAACTAACATTATACTCACCGAGCAGCTCAACTTTGTAAGCATTGTCATTGATTCTTTCAAGCACTTGAAATGGTCCATCTCCCCTTGGTTGAAGCTTTGATTTCCTTTGTTCCGGAAACCTTTCTTTTCTCATGTGCACCCAAACCCAATCTCCGGGTTCGAAGACAACCTTCTTTCTCCCTTTGTTAGCTTGTTTAGCATAGCTTTTATTTTTCCTCTCAATTTGATCTTTGATTCTCTCATGAAACTTCTTCACATAGTCCGCCTTTGCTTGACCTTCTTTATGCTTAAAAACAGAAACATTAGGCATAGGCAAAAGATCAAGAGGAGTTAGTGGGTTAAAACCATAAACAACTTTAAAAGGAGAAAAATTAGTGGTGCTATGAATAGCTCTATTGTAAGCAAATTCAACATGGGGTAAACAAGCTTCCCAAGTTTTTAAGTTCTTCCTCAAAACTGTTCTAAGCAAAGTTCTCAAAGTCCTATTAACAACTTTTGTTTGCCCATCGGTTTGTGGGTGACAAGTGGTTGAAAATAACAATTTAGTGCCCAACTTGCTCCACAAAGTCCTCCAAAAATGGCTTAGGAACTTAGAGTCCCTATCACTAACATTGCTCCTTGGCAAACCATGGAGTCTCACAATCTCCTTGAAAAACAAATCAGCCACATGGGAAGCATCATCAACTTTTTTACATGGAATAAAATGAGCCATTTTAGAAAACCTATCAACAACCACAAAAATGGAATCTCTACCATTGCTTATTTTTGGCAGCCCCAAAACAAAATCCATGGATAAATCAATCCAAGGATACTCCGGAATTGGCAATGGAGTATACAATCCATGAGGCTTTACCTTAGACTTTGCCTTTTTACATACAATGGAATGTTCACAAAATTTCTGCACATCCTTTTTCATATGAGGCCAATAAAAATGTTCTTGTAATGTTTCTAGAGTCTTTTGGACCCCAAAATGCCCCATTAAACCTTCTTCATGTGCTTCACAAACAAGCAAATTTCTAGTAGAACATTTAGGCACACACAATTTGTTTTCTTTGAAAAGAAAGCCTTCATGTCTAAAGAAACCATTTTCTGAAAATTTTTCACAATTTTTAAAAATTTCTCCAAAAGTTTCATCATTTTCATACATGCTTTTCAAACATTCAAGACCAATCAATTTTGTTTCAAGCATAGAAAGTAATGCATGACGTCGAGAAAGAGCATCGGCTACAATATTACCTTTTCCCTGTTTATGTTTGATAACATAAGGGAATTGCTCTAGGAATTCCACCCACTTCGCATGCCTTTTATTAAGCTTGCCTTGCCCCTTGATATATTTGAGGGACTCATGGTCACTATGAATGACAAATTCCTTGGGATAAAGGTAGTGTTGCCATGTTTTCAAAGCCCGTACTAAGGCATACAACTCCTTATCATAAGTTGAATAGTTAAGGGTAGGACCACTTAACTTTTCACTAAAATAAGCAATTGGATGGCCTTCTTGCATCAACACAGCCCCAATCCCAACATTTGAAGCATCACACTCAATTTCAAAAGATTTTTTAAAGTTTGGCAACACAAGTATGGGGGCATTAGTTAGCTTTTGCTTTAGAACATTGAAAGCTTCTTCTTGTTTCTCTCCCCATTTGAAACCAACATTTTTCTTGAGCACTTCATTGAGAGGTGCTGCCAATGTGCTAAAATCCTTCACAAATTGTCTATAAAAACTTGCTAAGCCATGAAAACTCCTCACCTCAGTCACGGACTTAGGTGTAGGCTATTCTTGAATATCCCTAACCTTCTCCTCATCAACTTGCACTCCTTTTGAACTCACAACAAAACCAAGAAACACAATATGGTTAGTGTCGCAACGTGCCCTTTTGCGGGCGAGCGAGGGCGAGGCTCACGGGTGCGCTTTCCAAAGGAGAAAAGATGCGCGGAGTCGCCACCAACGTTTATTTGTGGAAAACGTCGGGAAAACCGAAGGAAACCGGTCAAAATGAAAATTCTAAGTTCGGGAGTTGTATTTAGGCTTGAGGAAGGTATTAGCACCTCTCACGTTTGTCTCAAAGGACAACAGCATATTTTTTAGAATTGTGAAATTGTGTTATCTTAACTTTTATTTCTTTTTATTTTTTGAGGTCGACAAAAGCGGGGTTTTTGCTCCTACGTACCCTCCTTTGGAGAGGAAATCAGACCTACGTAGTTCTTTCTTAAGCGTGAATCAAGCGATTCTTTTTACTTGAAAGGTGATCATTTTAAGGCGTTGGACCTTAAAAATGATCCATTTTACTTGGTAAGAAACTGAAATGATAAACTTTCAAAACCCTATTTTTTGTGGATGAGCTTGACTAGGCGAGTTGATTTTAGCCTTAGTTTCACTTTAGTTATTAGTCAATTCAATTAAGAATGAGAAATCCCAAAGAGAAAACGTCCGATTGATTTTTCGCTTTATTTTACTAAAAAGGTATTTTTTTATTATTATATTATTATTTTATCTCTTTTTTGATTTTCAACGTGGTTACGGCACGACCGAACGGTCAGAATTCATTTTAACAGAAATTAACAGATGATACAATTCAAATGATCGGTGAGAATTTATTTTATTTTTAGATTAGGCGAGAAACGACTTAAATAAATGACTGAAGCACGTCAAAAGGGGGTACGGAAAGTAAATGAAAACGAGAATAAAAATACATGAAACGAAATGTGGACCACCACAGGTACATAGAATGAATTGAAAAGCTCGATTTGAGGTACTTACCCGTTGAAGACTGAAGAAAACGAAGAACGAACGATGAATGTTGAAGAACGGTCGAAAATCTTCGCGTAATTACTCACGGAAACGTTACAGAAGCGCCTCGGCTTGGATTTTCTTCACGGAAACAATTTTACTCAGCAATTTCGAGAGAATCAGAAGTGCCAAGAAGGCTAAACCCTTTCTCCCTTCACTCCTCCCCCTTTTTATAGCAAAATAGGGGAGGAGCTTGCCACCCAGCTCGCCCAGGCGAGCAAGGTTGCTTCCTCCAGAAGCAACAGCCTTCTAGAGGAAGAATCTGGAAGGCCCAAGTGGGTCGGATTGCTATTTGTACCCCCCTTTTTACTAAATGCACCCCCTTCTACTTTTTTGGTAATTCTTTTTCCGTAACGTTATGAAACTTCACGAATTTCGTAACGATACTTATTTTCCTTCCGCAAGGTTACGAATCCTTACGGATTATGTATTTACTCTTTTTTAGCTTTCGAAGAAGTTACGGAAACTCACGGATTGCGCAAAAACACCTCTTTTCGATTTCCGCCACATTACGGAATTTCACGGATCGCGTAAGCCTGCTTCCTTTTGATTTCTGACACGTCTCGGGACTTCATTTATTGTGCAACAAAGGATGCCAAGTAATCTCAAAGCGGCTAACCAAAGGTTGCATGTCATCAAGTAATAATCCCTGGACGAAATTAGGGTATGACAGTTAGTACAAAAGATGCATTTTTCAAGATTGGCATACAATTGTTCTTCTCTAAGCACAGTCAAGACAGATTTTAAATGATCAATATGAAAATCAAGTGAAGTGCTATGGATAAGAATATCATCAAAGTACACCACAACGAACTTTCCTATGAACTCTCTCAAGATATGGTTCATTAATCTCATGAAAGTGCTAGGAGCGTTAGTTAGGCCAAAAGGCATAACCAACCATTCATACAAACCATATTTGGTTTTAAAAGCAGTTTTCCATTCATCCCCTTCTCTAATCCTAATTTGATTGTATCCACTTTTTAAATCGATTTTAGAGAAGTAACATGCACCATGCAATTCATCAAGCAAATCATCAAGCCTAGGTATAGGATGCCTATATTTAATGGTGATGTTATTGAGAGCTCTACAATCGGAACACATGTGCCATGTCCCATCCTTTTTAGGGACCAAAATCACTGGAACAGCGCAAGGAATCATACTATCTCTTACCCAACCTTTGCTAATGAGTTCATCCACTTGTCTTTGAATCTCTTTGGTTTCTTGTGGATTACTTCTATAGGCTGGCCTATTGGGCAAAGAAGCTCCCAGAATGAGATCAATTTGATGCTCAATTCCCCTCAAAGGTGGTAGTCCACTTGGCACATTTGATGGAAACATGTCTTGAAAATCCTGCAAAAGAGTTTTAACACTAGAAGGCACTTCAAAATCATCAAAAGTGTTAGTGGTCAAAATCTGATTTTTGCAAAACAAGATATATAGTGACTGTTTAGCACGAAACAACCTCTTGACCTCACTTTTTGTGGCTAAATAGCTCTCCCTCACTTCAAGTGTTTCACTCTTCTTTTGTTCAATTTTTTTCCTCTCAAGTGTTTCCCTCTTTTTCTCACTCTCAAGTGTTTTGCTCACTTTTTCTTTTTCTCTTTTCTCTTGAAGAAGTTTTTCTCTCATTTTCTTTTGATCCTCACACACTTCTTGTGGACTCAATGGCTTGAGCACAATCTTTTTGTCTTGGTGCATGAAAGAGATCTTGTTGGTGTAACCGTCATGATTGGCTCTTTTATCAAATTGCCATGGTCTCCCCAAAAGTAAGTGACTGGCCTCCATAGGAACAACATCACAAAGTACCTTATCATTGTATTTCCCAATGGAAACGTCCACTTCAACTTGCTGCCTCACTTGCACCTCCCCATCCTTACTAAGCCATTGAAGTTTGTATGGCCTAGGATGTGGTTTAGTAGCTAAATTTAGCTTTGACACTAATCTAGCACTAGCCACATTGGTGCAACTACCTCCATCAATGATCACCATGCACACCTTGCCATTGATTAAACATCTAGTGTGAAAGATGTTTTCTCTTTGGCTCTCCTCCTCATGCTTCAATTGACCACCAAGTAATCGTCTAATCATCAACAAATCTCCCTCCGGAGTCTCCTCTTCCTCTACGTACTCACTCTCCTCTTCCTCTTCAACATCGGATTCACTTATATATTCTCCATCTCTAAGAACCATGGACCTTTTGTTAGGGCACTCATAAGCATAGTGTCTGAGGCCTTGGCACTTGAAACACTTCACATCTCTACTCCTTTTAGAGGGTTCCTCTTGGGACTTTGAGCGATTTTTTGATGGGGTAGGTGTGGAACTACTAGAAGTAGCAACCCCATCTTTCCTACCTTTGTCTTTCCAACTAGAAGAACCAAAGTTGGTAAAACTCCTCTTAGCCACTCCTTTCCTTTTTAATTGTTGCTCTACTTGGATTGCTTTGTGAAGCAAATCATCCATTTCAACAAACTCCTGCAGCTCAACAATATCACGGATATCATTAGTCAAACCATTAAGAAATCGAGCCATAGTTACCTCCTCATCTTCTTCAATCTTTGCTTGAATCATGAGCACATCCATTTCCTTAAAATACTCCTCAACCCCCTTGTTGCCTTGGGTTAGTTTTTGGAGCTTGAATTTCAAGTCCCTTGAGTAACTAGCCGGCACATACCGCTTCCTCATGATCTTTTTCATCTCTGTCCATGTATCAACCATTGGCTCTTCATTTCTTGCTCTCTCCTTTTGTAGCTTGTTCCACCACACAAGAGCATAGTCGAAAAACTCCGTGGCAGCAAGCTTCACCTTTTGGTCCTCCTCATAGTCGTTGCATGAGAAAACATGTTCTATTTTCATCTCGTTGTTTCATTAACCTCTCCAAATGTTGCATCAAAGCTTGCATTTGGAATTGCGAAAGCCCCACTCCATCATTAGGATTAGTACCTAACATCTCAAACAAACAAATCAAATGTAACAAGACAATTATAGTTGTTGTTTGAATACCTCACCCACTCAAGTGTATCACACAATTATGGTTTTTCTCTAATGAAACACTCTTGCCTTTTACCACTCTAATTCCCCTTGAGTTCTTAGGCAATTCAAGAGATTATGGCCACAACAAAGAACAATTCACCAATATGTGTAAGGTAAGGCTAGAGAGACAAGGAAAAGGTTAACCAAGAAAAAGGCTAACAATGTTTTTAGGAACAAATGAAGGAAATAAAATTCAGAATTTAGGAATTCAAGTAACAATTCTTCATGCAACCAATATATTACCTTAAAGAGATTTTTTTTTTTAAAAGTTCTTCAAGCATGAACCATTCAGCCCAATTTTTTTTTTTAATTTTGCTTATACCAAATTCTGCTTTTTTTTAACAAAAAGATCAAAAGGTGTAACTTTTGCAATGGTTCAGCCTAAAAAAAATATGAATAAGAAGGTAATATAAATGGCAAAGAGAATAAAGAAGGATGTTACTCAATATTTCCAGCAAAGGAAGTGTTGATCCTAGAATCGGAGCTCTGATTACCAAATGATATGAACCTTCATTGCACAAAGGCTGACTTAGGATCGTATAGGATTAAACCTTGATGGAAAATGCGGAAATCGATTAAGGAAAGGATGGAAAATAAGGTGGTTAATTTTATGGGTTTTAATAAGGTGGTTCTTGGCATAAAATGGAATAATGAGATGAGAAAACATAGGTTAAGTGGTGGCTGGACAGAGATATAGAAATGGCAATAACTCAAGCTACAGGGCTCCAAATGAGGTGATTCCAAAACGAGGTGAAAGGTCTCGTCTTGAAATTCAATTTAGGCTCAAGAATCACTTAATTTGAGTGCGTAAAACGGGAGTTATGACCACGAGATAATTCTGGGAAGAAGTAGATTTTCTGGAATTGTGGTTTGAAAGAACAAGGTTGAAGAAGGCTCCAAGAGGATTGGGTTATAGCTGCTGAAGAAGGCCCTAGGGTTCTCATGAACCTCAGGGTAGATTTCTGAGCCCATGGGCCAAGGTTGGGTTCAATTATCTTTGTACATATTAGACTAGGATGTCATTATATTTGGTCCTTGTATTTAGGGCTCCATAATGTAGGCAGGGTATCCAAGAAATATAGGATTTTTCAGCCCTTGTATTATAGGGCACCTAGACTAGTTTTCGATTAGGGGTAGTTTTGTAATTTCACATGCACTAAGTGAATATTTGATATGTGTGTTGGGAAATAAATTTAATTGAATTGGTAGAAGCCCAATCCAATTAAATTTTAGAGGGGGAGGTGAGCATTTGCTTACTACACCCTATTGCCACATCATGTAGTCACACTTTGTGCATGTCCTTCATGCTTTTCATGTCTCATGACACCTAAGCACACTTAGTAGAGAATCTTGGAATTGATCTTGGATTAGTGGGCTGAACCATAACTAAAATTCACTAATCATAATTAGTGAAATTTTGGCTCCAAAGTTTGGCTCCACAAATTCAATTACAAATTCAAGTGAAATTTGAATTTCCCACCAATTTTGTGTGACACTTAGGTTATAAATAGAGGTCATGTGTGTGCATTTTTTCAACTTTGATCATTTGAAAATTAAACTTCATATTTCAGAGCTCTTTTAGAGCACAAAATTTCGTGCTCTTCTCTTCCTCTCCCTCCATTCATCTCCTTCTTCCTCAAAGCTCTTATCCATGATCTTCTTCTAGACTCATCTTCTCCTTGAAGTGGCGTCTCCTCTCTCTCTTCCTTCTCTATTCCGCTGCCATTCATCTTCCAAGAAGCAAAGGAATCCATTGATGAAGAAGATCCTAGGCCTACAAGCTCCAATGGAGCTTACATCACTTCATGTATCGCTCAACCAGGTACATCCACCACAAATAAACAGAACCACAACATTTGATTTCTCTAACCAGATGAACAATTAAGTAAACCATGATATCGAAGAAAGCAGGAGGAAAATACATCTCCAATTGACGCAATATAATGGCAACCTCATTTTCCAGCTCATCTAACTTGACAGGATTCAGGACATTGCTACATATGGCATTGAAGAACAAGCATAACCGAGTTATGGCAAGCCTGACTTTGTTAGGCAAAATGTCTCATATGGCCATGACTAACAATTGTTGCATCAAGATGTGGCAATCGTGAGACTTTAAGCCTACCAACTTTAGATCTTTCAACTACACAAGGCTCTTAATATTTGAAGAGTGTCCTTGTGGAACTTTGACACGACGCAGACACTGACAAAAACTCATCTTCTCCTTTCTGGACAAAGTATGACAAGTTGGAGGCAAGTATATTTTTTTACCATCAGTCCTTGGATGTAACTGGGCTTGTATACCCATCTCAACTAGATCTTGACGAATATTCAAACCATTTTTCATCTTGCCTTGAATGTTAAAGAGCGTCCCAATGACACTATCATAGACATTTTTTTTCTACATGCATAACATCAATACAATGTCTAACATCTAGATCAGGCTAGTACGAAAGATCAAACAAAATCGACCTTTTCTTCCATATGCAAGTCTTACTTTTTTTTCTTTACTTCTTTTGGGTCTTTCCAAGTATAGTATTCAAGTGTTGAACCCGCTGAAAGACCTAGTGACCAGTTAACGGTATCGACGCACTTTTATGCTCTTGACTTCCATTAAACGTTTTTTTCAATCACCTGTAAGAGTGATAAGGTTTCAGAAATGTCGATGGCTAGTGTATACTATTTTTCTACCATGTTTCAGTTGTATGTAGCTTATGTCTTCTTCATAGATGCGGCATGCACGATGGCCCTTAACACTATACCCGCTCAAATTCCCATATGCTAGAAAGTCATTAATGGTACAAAAAAGCATTGTGTGCAAATCAAAAGTCTCATTTCGAAACCCATCAAACATTGAAACCCCTTCGTCCCACAAATTTGTCAAGTCTTCAATCAAGGGACTGAGATAAACATCAATGTCATTTCCTGGCTGTCTTAGGCTCGATATCATCATAGACAACATCATGTATTTTCGATTCATGCACAACCAAGGAGGCAAGTTGTAAATTACTAGCATAACTGGCCACGAACTGTGTTGAGTGCTTAAATTGTCGTATGGATTCATTCCATCAGTGACAAGTCCAAGCCTAAGATTTCTTGCCTTTGCCGAAATCCGAATACAAATAATCAATCTTCTTCCACTGGGAGGAATCAGCCGGATGACAAAGCATTCCATCACAGTTTCTCCCATTTGCATGTCATGTAAGATCTTTTGCATCGTCTGCATTAGTAAACATATGCTTAAACCTTGGAATGATCAAAAGATACCACAACATCTTCACTAGGGGGCCTTTCTTTGAGTTTTTGTCACAACTACACTCGTCATCATCCTTTACTTTGTACCGTGATACCCTACACCTAGGGTATTTGTGTATTTCTTCAAACTCATGTTTGTACACTATGTAATCATTAGGGCAAGTATGAATCTTCTGATACTCCATACTCATTGGACGTAATATCTTCTTGACCTGATAGTAACTTTTTGGCAACGTGTTTTCCTCTAGAAGCATATCATGCACTACTCGAAGCAGTGAACTAAACCTTCACATCAACCAGACTTAACACCATTGACAATAATGTTAAGGAATTGTTTCACCTCGGATACAAAGGCTTCTTTGAATTAGTTTGCAATGTATCATACATATGGGCAAATGCTTACTGAAAAGACTCTTGTCCAAGATCACGAATCATATCCTCTAAGTGATCTCCCATTTCTACATCAAACGGTTCAGATTGGGACCCCCTCTGCATGTCTGTCAATTCACCATGCCATATCCACATTGTATAATTCTTCTTAATCCCATCACACAATAGATGCTCTCGTATGTCATCAAGTTTTTGCCATCTCCCGTTCAAACAATTTATACAAGGACAAAAAAATTTTACATCCCCATTCAATCGACTTCTTTCGAAAGAAAATTATAAAACTTGTTCCACACCTTCCTCATACGCAGGGCTTATGCGACTTTCATTCATCCAACTTTGATCCATCTAAATAATAACCTTGTGATACTCACAAAGTTATTCGATGCATGAAAATCTCACTTTTTCATTGAAGGTGTGGCCCTATCCCATTTAGGAAGACATTTTTTTATGGTAGATTCATACGTCAAGGTTAAGTCTCTTTTGTTAAATTTGATGAAATTTCCACAGCATTTCACATTGATCTCCAAGTACACGACATGAAAGCGGTGAGAGTAATTCCCCGACAATCAAGTATGCACTCAGAGAACAACTAGAAATGCATTGTACCGAAATTTCATCAAATTCAACAAAATAATCTTAACCTTAATGCATGAATCTACCATAAAAATATGACTTTTCCCAAACTGTCCAAATGGACAATTTAAGATTCAATACAATGATTAATGAAAATTGTCTGCAAGAATCATTGTATTCAATCTCAAATGGAAATCTAAGGTTCACTCATGATGAATATTAATTATATACAAAACAATAGTCATTAATCACATAAAACAACGTAAAAAAGGACTCATAACAAAAAACAACCCAAGAAAAGTATGTTTTGCATTCATACCTGTGATAATGCTCACTAACAGTCTCCAACAATGAATATCGTGAATGACGATGCAAACAACAAAATTATAAGTGCCTACAAAATTACCATGTCCATGTTACCCACTGGATCTACTTTATACCATGCCTATGTTATACATTTTTTTGTGTGGACATAGGATAAGGATTTTGTGTTGATCGAAGGAAGGGCCATAGGATAAGGATATTTCAATAATTTAGTCCAAGCTCCTATATACTACCAAATAGACAAGCATTTAATATATAGAGTGGGTTGGAAATAATAATATATGAATTGCATGCTACACGAGGGTGGACAATTATTCCCTTGATAGTTGATAAGAGTAAAATATTTGATTGAGGTAATATTTTATTAATAAACGTATTAAATTTTATTATACTTATTTTATAAACTTATGTCCACAACATGATTATGATTGGTTAAAAAGGTATATGAAATGATTTAGAGGATTGAATGCATTGAAAAAGAGTATTAGATATGTATTGATAGAGTACTCATAGATTCTAGATTGAGAGAACTAATAAGAAGTAATTTAAGTAAGGCAAAAGCATTTTGATATTCTCGACAGACAACACACAGTGATAACAGAAAATTGGTGATTAAACCAATAGATTCCCTAAGAAACATGTGAAAGTATTAGCAAAGTGACAACACCCAAGCCCGGTTCAGACAGTAAGGATGCTAACAGTTTAAAGTGAAAGCAAGATTTAGGTGTATTAGTTAATGAAATTAAACACTAAAATTGTTTGATTTTTGAAAGTGTAATCTGTTATTGAAGTTTAAGACTGTAGACACTGTCAACCTTTCACGTTATGGTAATTGACAGTAACTAAAAAATAAAAAAATCAAAGGAAAGTAGGCAATAGGCATAATGAAATGGAATGTTGAATTCAAAGGATATAAACAGGAGCACATACTTGAATGATTTTTAATGACCAACTTTCCACATAAAAAAGTAGGTGAGGTTATCCTATAGAGTTAGGTTACAAGGCAATCCCTGATTCCCTGCTCAAATTTGTCAAGATCAGATATGGTATCTAATACAACATCAACTATCTTTTTCCTAGGGAAAAAGAATCATTTTAGAGGCAAGCCATGGATATGATAATCTAGGTAAAACAAGCAACAACAACTTACAAAGACAAAACTTGAGCTCTTTAATACTTTAAAAAGTAGAAACAAAATGAAAACCAAGACATGCAACTAAATCAAGAGGGAAAAAAATATATAAATCTACATGTTTAGGACATAAAAGTTGTCTCTATAATTAAAGCTTTTATAATTGAATCCGTATCTATAAATCCTTCCAAACATTTATAAACAAACAATTTAAAGAGAGGCAGTAAAATCAAGTCACAGAAAGCTTCAGATGAAGTCCCTAATCAAAATGCAAGAACATCTTATTTGAATTGTTAAAAATAGATCAATAAATCTTGAGAAAGATTCAATAGTAAATCCAACCTACAGACAATTCCAGCAGTTTGAGTGCTGCTTTTCAAAAACTTAGCATTTGTCAAACACAGTTTCCTAGTTCTCCTCATTTTTGTATATCAACCCACTAAAAAAAATTGTAAGTGCACTACATGTCATAGGACTTCAAGTAACTCTCATTCATCAATAAATTGATCTCAAGTACAATTAGGCATAACATGAAATATAATTGTAACAAAGCAATATAAGTGAAGTCTCCTAATATTCCAAAGTAACATATATACTAAAGGAAAAGTAAGAAAAGCACCTCCAATTTTCAAAGAGTTGTTGTATATAATAGTGGTCACTACTAGTCTCCTTTCATCCATCCAAACTATATATCAATTAAACTTCTTCACTTCTCTGCCCCATAATATTGTTTGCACTAGTTCGATCATACTCTTTGGTTATCATTGACCACTACTAGTTCAAGTTGTCAACGTAATCAAACTTTTCTCATTTATTAGGAAAAGATAAGATCATGTGGTAGCTTTCACCTAGTTGTTGGCTGCATGAAAAAAAATCTTAATCCTCTCTAGTAGTGTTAATTTATGTATTTATTTGTATTTTTTATATGTATCAAGATATTTTCAGTTGACAGTTAAAAACAAATTCCATTCACAATATAAAGACAAACATTATGGGCTTTACCTCTCCCACAAAGTATTTTATTTACACATGATCTAGAACCGAATCTTGATTAATCTGCTTAACACTACTACAAAAAGATGATTCTACATCGGTTTTAAGGCACTTTTAACGACGGTTTTGAACCGTCTTTGTAACCAACATCGTAGAAAGTCAAACTTTCTATGATGTTCTTGAAAAATCGTCTTAAAAAAGCTACACATTCTAAGATGGTTATTTTCCTAAGAATCATCTTAGAATGTGCAGTTTTTCTAAGACGGATTTTTAAGAACCGTCTTAGAATATCATATTTTTTTAAAAAAAAAAATTGGATTCTAAAAAACTGTCTTAGAATGTTAGTCACAATAAATAAAAACTCGATCTGTAATAACTTTTTCTTCAAAATGTTTTTGTTTACACTGTGAATTGCTTTCATAGATGGTGCTCCTTTCACCCCAACTTCAAAATATAATGTAATATAAAGCAAAAAAATGATAGCATGAAAAATAACCTTAGTAAAACAAGATGAATCTATAGAATCATACTCGTCAATCAACTCCTCAAGTTGAGGAGTAAGCTCTTTGTCCCGCAATTCCTTAATCCTTTTAGATATATAGAGTCTATCCTAAGAATTGCAATTCTAATTCTTGAATGCAGACCCTTGACTACAACACGTGTTTTATCAATTCTAGAAGTCTTTTCTCCTTTTGATTCCAGATTCCGTAAGAATTTGCACTTCATGTCATATTCCTTTTTGATCAAATCACTAGCCTGCAATTAGCAAAAATAGGTTGAGAATTTATTAAAACTGATTAAGAACAATATAAAAGAAATCAGAATTAATTTTGATATAGACAAATCTTTCATAAGACTTCACATGATTCTGATTCTGATTCTAATTCTGATTCTTGTAGCCTAAAGTCCTAAACTATTAATAACAGATGCACAAAGGATAAAAATCATGATGTATAAAAGGAATAGTAACAAATCATGCATCAGTGAAGGTTCCACAATATGAAGGAGGAAAAGGTTCATAATTTTAATTTGCTTTATCTTCTTACACTCGACCTATATTTCACAAAATAACAACATGTGTAAATGTGATTGGTGGCCAGACAGTTTTTAGAATAATATAGATAATAAGAAAATAGAACCCCTCTTAAAAAATATAAGAAAATAGAACAAGTGAGCTTTTTGAAACCCAGAAACAAGAAATACCCATTCTTATTGTGAAACAATCTTCAAAATGATAAATTAAAAAAATGATTAAATTGGTTGAGATGGTAATTTCTTATTTGCTAGGAAGTTTCGAACCAACTACAGAGCTTACTTGGGTGTGAAACTAGGAACTTGATGACCAGCACCTCTTATGGTAACAAAAGTAAGTCCATCGTAAGCAATGGTCCATCCTCCCACCTATCAAAAAATGTTTCTTCATTCATAAGTTTAAACTAAATTTGGAATACATATTTTAATAAGACAAATTCAGCCTATATTATATTTGGATTAATGAAAAATAAAATGAACAAATCTCAAATGTGATTTTTACCTGCTTGCTGGTATACCAGTGTTAGTGCTGGTCTTCGAGACCCAATGAGTCTCCGCGAGGGATAGTTTGAGACGAAGAGAGAGAGAGAGAGATAGATAGATAGAAAGGATGAGAAGAGTGTTTGTTATTTCTTATGTCCATCAACGTGAATTACATCCTTTATAATTGGTTACAATTGGCATTGTGTGTAACTACCCTAACGGTATCCTAACTGCTAGGTGGTAGTTCGTTGAAGCTTATGCTAGGTAGTTGTTCATTGAAGCTTCATGCATGGCCCTAGGTTTTCAACACGTACTCCCTCAGTCGTGTGGGGATGTTAATTTGCCTTTTGGGCTTTGTTGATTGCAACTCTCTCCTGCTATCTTCACTATTGGGTGTATCATTCCCGCTGCCTTCGAAGAGCACCTTGTCCTCAAGGTGATGAAGGCTCTTAAGGACCTTCCATTCTTCCCATGAAGCTTCATCGGGGTGTAGGTCCTTCCATTGCACCAACACCAGCTCCTTTGGGCCTGCTTCTGTCAGGACTGTCTTGTGGCCCAAAATGGCTAGTGGAACGAGGACTGGTTGGTTATCCACGGTCGAGGGTGGCAAGGGTGTAGCTTGCGTTGAAGCTGGAGATCCTATGAAGGGTTTTAAAAGGGAACAATGAAAGATTGGGTGTATGCGTGAATCTTCCGGTAACGCGAGTTTGTACGCAACTGGACTCAACCTTTCTATTATTCGAAATGGTCCGAAAAAGCGTTTGGCGAGCTTCGAGTCAGTGGAACCCTTCATCATTGTTTGCTTATATGGTCGTAGTTTAACTAAGACCCAGTCTCCGATATTGAAGCTATGATCTCGGCGATGTTCATATGCTATATTCTTCATGCGTGCTTGAGCCTTCAGCAATTTTTGTTTAAGTAACGCGATGACTTCTTCTCTTTGACTGAGCCATTCGTCTACAGCTTCTATCTGTGCAGAACCTTCTACATAGCGAGGATAATTGGGAGGTTTCCGTCCAAAGGTGACTTCGAATGGAGTTAACCCAGTGGTTGAGTGAACGGAGGTGTTGTACGACCACTCTGCCCACAGCAGGAAGCGTCCCCACGTCGAGGGTTTGCGATGGACGAAGGCGCGTAGATATTGCTCCACCACTCGATTGGCTACCTCCGTCTGGCCATCCGTCTGAGGATGGTAGGTGGAGCTCATCCTGAGCTTGGTGCCGCTCAAGGAAAATAACGTTTGCCAGAATTTGCTGGTGAAGAGTGAATCCCTATCCGACATGATGCTTCTGGGCAATCCATGGATCTTTCCCACCATCTCCATGAAGAGCTGGGCAACTCCTTGTGCTGTGTGTTGCGTTGGCAACATGCCAAGGTGAATCCCTTTCGAGAATTGATCTACTACTATGAAGATGTAGGTGTGTCCCTTGTACGCCAACAGTCCTACAATGAAATCCATTGATAGGCCTTCCCATGGCTGCGACGGAACCGGCAAAGGGCATAGCAACCCTCTTGGCTTTGCAGTTTCATATTTGACAAGTTGACAATCTGTGCATTCAGCAACGAATTTGCGTGTGTCCGCGGCCATGTTTTTCCATGTGAAGTTCTCCGATAAGCGGTTCAGAGTCTTCTTGAAGCCCATGTGGCCTCCTGTGGGTGTCTGGTGAAACTCCGTCATCAAGGCTTTGATGAAGGAACAGTTTTCAGGTAACCATATGCGGCCACGGTGAAGGATGAAGTGGGACGTTGTCGTGTGCTCAGGGAAGTCTAATGGTGATGATCGTATCTGCTCTCGAAGGGAGATGAATTGCTCATGTGACTGAAGTTCCTTATATAAATCTTCTAAAAACAAGAAGTGGGGTGTTGATAGAATGAAGATGGAGGCAGTATGAGGTTCTGCAACTCTTGATAGGGCATCTGCAACTACATTAGTTCGTCCTGAACGATATCATATTGAGTAGTCGTACCCTAGCAATCTTGACAAGTAGCGATGCTGCTCAGGTGTTTGAACTACTTGGGTCATCAATTCCTTCAAGCTTTGGTGATCTGTGAGGATTTCGAAATGGTGACCTAAGAGGTACTGTCGCCACTTCTTGACGGCATTCGTGATTGCGGCAAGCTCGCGTACGTATGTCGACGATCGTGTAAGCTTCGGACATAATTGTTTACTAAAAAAAGCTATTGGGTGCCCCCCCTGCGATAATATTGCCCCCATGCCGGAGCCTGATGCATCCCGACGACGAACGGTTTTGAAAAGTCCGGTAACGCCAAGACCGGAGCATTTATGACTGCGTTTTTCAAGTCCTGGAAGGCTTCTGATGCTTCAGGTGACCACGTAAATCCTTCCTTTGTTAGAAGCCTCGAGAGAGGAGCTGCCATAGTAGCATATCCCTTGATGAATCTACGATAGAAGCCTGTAAGTCCCAGGAATCCCCGGAGGCTGCGAGCAGTGCACGGTGGCGGCCATTGTTGAACTGCTTGGATCTTGTCTGGTACTGGTTGAACACCCTTCCCAGATACAATGTGACCCAAGTACTCTATTTGGCATTGCGCGAATGAGCATTTGGATAGCTTTAGTGTGAACTTACCCTCCATTAACACCCGAAAAGCTGTTTCCAGATGAAGCACATGCTCACGCACTGATTGACTGTATATTAGAATGTCATCGAAGAAGATGACAATATACTTGCGTAAGTATGGCTGGAATAAATGATTCATTGTGGCTTGAAAGGATGAAGGGGCGTTGCAAAGCCCAAATGGCATCACACGAAACTCGTAATGGCCATTATGTGTTCTGAATGCAATTTTCGCGATATCCATTTCCTTCATCAAGATTTGATGATAACCCTGCATCAAGTCTAGTTTAGAAAACCAAGTTGCTCCTCCCAATTCATCTAACAATTCGTCCACCATCGGAATGGGGAAGCGGTCTTGAATTGTGATGGCATTAAGAGCTTTGTAATCTATGCAAAATTGTCATGTACCATCGCGCTTCTTAACGAGTAAAACTGGAGAAGAGAAAGGGCTCGAGCTATGTTGGATATGTCCCTGGCTTAACATGGTTGCTACCTGATTCTCAATTTCTTGTTTCTGTGAGTAGGGGTAATGGTAAGGACGCGTGCTGACAGGTGTTGAATTGGGTAATAGGTTGATTGTATGGTCAGTGGGTCTCGATGGGGGTAACGTGTTGGAAGGTTTGAAGAGTGGAGCATATTTGGTGAGGAGTTGCTTAATTTCTAGGATTTGGCAAGGTGAAGGTAGGGTTGTAGTGATGTTGGGTTCTAATCGGATATGGAAATAGGAGCTAGTGTTACCTGTATGTACAAGATGACACAACTGGGAAGCGGAGATCTGCTCCATGTTCTTATCGCGTTCTCCGGTGAGCTCGATCAGTTTTCCAGCATAGATGAATTTCATCGTGAGGGACGTATAATCAGTAAGCACGGGCCCTAACGACTTGAGCCACTGCACTCCAAGGACCACGTTCGCACCACAGAATGGGAGGACGTGAAAATCTACTGTGAATTCATGGTCTTGGATGTTTACCAGAACATCTGGGCAAAGCTGGTGACACTGCAGTTCTTCTCCGTTTCCCACAGTCACCTTGAGAGGAGAAGTATTCTGAGGAGACAACCCTAAAGTGGTAAGCAAGGCTAGTTGGAGGAAGTTATGTGTACTTCCTCCATCAATTAATATGCGAACCTTATGATTTCCAATGACTCCGATGACACGTAGTGTTTCAGGAGCCCCATGATCGGAAAGAGCAAGAAGACTAATCTGAGCTGGTGGTTCCTCGGCACCGGAAACTGCTGATACTGGTTCCTGACTTCCTTCATTGTCATTTGTAACAAACAAAAATAACGAAGGGGTACACTTGTGTCCCCGTGAGAACTTTTCATCACAATTAAAGCACAATCCTTTCTCACGGCGGAGGGCTAATTCTGACGGCGACAATCGCTTAAAAGGAATCGCAGAAGATGAGGGTTTAATAGTTCCCTGAGGCAGTGAAGGTTCTAGCGACATGGCGGGTGACGAGGGTTGCGGGGAAGGAAGTTTCGCGATTCGCGTGTTCTGGCGACGTCCATCCATGAGTTTCTCCTCATGCAACCTTGCAAAAGAGACCGCTTGCGTCAATGACTGAGGTTGGACTGAGCCCTGAAACAAAACAGCTGAGTACAAACAGTGTCGGAAGCCCGATGACACAGTTGGCCAAGGATTCAAACTCAGCGAGATACTCCGCTGTCGATGACTGTTGCGTTAGCTTGCACAACATGCCAGTGGGGTCTTTGTACGTGGAAGAGGAGAATCGCGTGTGTAAGGCGTGGAGGAACGCCGGCCATGACGTCAGCTGTCCATTCCGGTACATCCATTGAAACCATGCTAACGCCTTCCCTTCCATGTAGAACGAAGCAATCGTGAGACGTTCATGCTCCGGTGTCGCGTGGTATTCAAAAAATTGTGAAATTTTGAATATCCACCCCGTTGGATCCATCCCGTCAAAGCGTGGAACCTCTAGCTTTAAACGATGCACCGAACCCATGCTAGTTGTTGGCGTCGTCGTGAACGCCTGTGAGGGTCCCTGAGGTGTCTGAGAAGTTTCTAGCTGGGTCATTCTTTGGAGAAGCTCATCAAATCTGGAAGATATCGATGTCGAAAGCTTTGCGAAAGCATCCTCCTATCGCTCCGTGCTTGTTTTCGAACGAGTTCCTTCTGCCATAGACACAATAATGAAAGCATCAGTGTTAGTGCTGGTCTTCGAGACCCAGTGAGAGAGAGAGAAGGGATGAGAAGAGTGTTTGTTATTGCTTATGTCCATCAACGTGAATTACATCCTTTATAGTTGGTTACAATTGGCATTGTGTGTAACTACCCTAACGGTATCCT
This sequence comes from Glycine soja, assembly GCF_004193775.1. Taxonomy (NCBI): domain Eukaryota; kingdom Viridiplantae; phylum Streptophyta; class Magnoliopsida; order Fabales; family Fabaceae; genus Glycine; species Glycine soja. The sequence continues at coordinate 16,998,519 of NC_041003.1, read as the reverse complement.
AACTGCTAGGTGGTACTTCGTTGAAGCTTCTGCTAGGTAGTTGTTCATTGAAGCTTCATGCATGGCCCTAGGTCTGCAACACGTACTCCCTCAGTCGTGTGGGGATGTTAATTTGCCTTTTGGGCTTTGCTGATTGCAACTCTCTCCTGCTATTTTCACTATTGGGTGTATCAACCAAGGAGTCCAATCTTCAACAATCCCAAGCCCCAACTTTCTAAGAGTGTATCTTGTTGAAGTCACGAGAATTCTTCCATCGGTATCTCCACTTTACAAAGAAAGGAATAAAGTAAATTAGTATATGAAGAATTAAATAGATAATTATAAAACAGAAACAAAGAATAGTACTTCTTTTACAATACTGAGCATATAACTAACCACCACGACTTAAATTTGAACTTTCGAGTTCCGCGAGTTTAATTAGCTAGTTAAAATCAATTAGTTTTCTCTACTTTTCAAAAGGGACTAACAAATATGTTGCAGTAATGTATGTATTAGTGTATGTGTACCTATAAACCCAAATGCAAATACCACCAGCAATAAGCTTCTTGATGATAGGAAGCATGGACTGTGGTGCGTCATTCCAAAATGTGATAGCATCACTAAGGACAAGCACAAGATCAGACAGACAACATCAATAATAAATATAGCACAAATTAAGGTTGATTTAATGATATTTTCCAATATATTATGTTTACCTAAAACTGAAGTTAATTGAATACATATATAAATTTCATAATTAGAATTTTTATTTAAAAAAAAATAGAAAAATAGAGAGCATAATAGAAAACGGGATAAATTTGGAGCAAAACCTGTAGTGAGTCCAGGAATAGGGAATTTTGGTGACATTGGCATGAAAAGGTTCCACAATATAGAGGAAAAGGTTCACATATATTTTTTATATACACATATTTACAACTATATATCAGGATACAAAAAAATATACATAATAAATAAATAAATATTATTTTATAAATTATAAAAAAAAATTGTGTGTGACACGTTTAAATTAAGGTTAATTATATTATTGGTTTCTAATTTTTTAAAATTAAGGTTAAATTATACTAGTTTTCTTATTGAGCCTTATATATATGGAAAATGCTCAACAAAAGTTACTATTTGGATAAGGTTTTATAACGTGATGTGTGCACCAATGTTGTATAAAGCTATATAGGATAGCATATAAGGTCTATTGTGCCAAACAATTGTATCTACTATCTACGGTATCAAATAGGCCATAAAGAATGAAATGCTACCAATCATGATAATAATTGCATGTACCTTGAATAAAGAATGAAATGCTACCAATCATGACAATAATTGCATGTACCTTGAATGTAAAATTAAAAGGAGTTGTATCAAACCAATGAACTATTTCACCAAGAAACGGTTGATATCCTTTATTCTACCATGGCATGCACCTTATTGCTTAAAATAAATTGCTAACAAAATAACTTCAGAGCTTAGTCTGATATCCAAACCAAGACTTCTGCAACATCCTAATATCAAAACATAACATAGCCGGCATAAAGAAATATCTAAAGGTTACTAAGAAATACATAGTATACAGTACCTTCACTTTGTCATAGAGCTTTCTTTCCCATGCATATAATCTATCCAAGGTTGATGCATGACTTCCAGGGATCATGCAGAAATTACCAAAGAGATTATTTGTAACATCATCTACATCAGCTTTTGAGTTTGCTCCCGGAGGGTTTGTAGATGAATAGGATTGAGATGACATTGTCCTACGCCAAGTTAAGTACTTAACATAGTTTTGAGTAGGATCTAAAAAGGTATAGTGAAAAAAAATCAGATATAAGATCCTAGAAACAACTTTCAACAAAACCAAGCACTATAGATAGAGACAATTTTAAAAGCTTATAATCTCACAGCACTTTGGAGAGTCATTATAGACAATAACCACAAAAAAGGTTAGGAATATTAAAAATATTAACAATTTAAGCGGACTAGACCTACTGCAATTGAAATTCAATACAAATTACCAATAATGTCAATTTTGTCACATGTCCAGAATCCTTGTCACTATTTCTATCCACATGATCTTGTCAAGTTAATAGCCCATGAGAGAGATACAAATCCTCCTAAAAACTGCTAAAATTTAATATGATGTGCTTGGAACTTACTAGAGCTAGGAGGAGAGGGAGTTGGAGAAAATGTTTCGGTTGCATCATTGCATCGAGACACAGATGAAGATAGTGAGAACTGGGACAGGGTTTTGTCAAGTGGCTGCTCTGGTGTGGCATTGGTGGAAGTGTCTAAGGAAGACTCAATTGGGGCTTCAGGTTCTAAGAATTTCCTCAAAGTTGTTCCTGTATTTTTCAGTGAATGGACATATGAAACATGAGAAGCTGCAAAAGAGCAACGCCTATCAAGTGCTTGCTTAACAAATTTCTTCCTTTCACAACACAGTTGGAGTGCCTTATCATCATCATCCATTTTGGAGCTTGAGGCCCCCATTAGCCCAAACCTAGCCTTAGTTTTCATCAACGAGTTGGATCAATGTGGTTTGTTTCAGTGCCAAAAAATAAGGTGGAAAACTGAAAAATATTAAATTTAGATTAGAAACTCAGAATACCTTAGATCTTTTGAATAGGGCTCCATAGAAGTCCTTTTTAGCTTCTGTGGGTTTCACAGTAAATTACCTGCGTATCAGCTGGAGGGAGAACTAGGATTGGCCTGCAACAAATGATAAGTCAATAGAATGAACTATATGTTAAAATAGCAAAGGTCTTTAACCAGATTATTGACTTGCCCTCTCGATCTGTGCTATGTTTGGTTCTCCTCAACATGATTGGCTTCAAAATTGATTGAACTAACTTCAGCCCTCTTTCATCACCGCCCTCAAATGGTTTTTGAATATGTTTTTCCACCTAGATCATATAAAACAAATCTTCAGTCCAGTACTCCAGCCACATACCCACTTAAAAGAGTAAACAATCAAAGTAATAATTAACAGAGTAGCAATAACTTATAATAAAATGAGCCCATAACAAATACTTTGCATTAGATGACTATGCTAAGCATTCATGACATCCAACTTGGTTTCATACTTTGTACTTCATTTATGTTACATAAATTTTGACTAGAAAATATTAACTCATAAACACTCAATCAAATCATAAGGTGTAGAATTCTTCTCCGTTTGTTGCCATTGTAATCAACCAACAGAAGTTTGGAAAGCAAAGTAGAAAAGAGAGTCAAACAAACCACTTGTCTTAAGCTTACACAAGATTTATTTTATGCTATAAAATTATGAATGTCATATTGTCATGTACAAGTCTTGTTACCATTGTTATTTAATTCAATCCTTGGAAAATAAATATTTGAAAGCTACAACTTCCATAGAATGTAGAAATTATAAATAAATTCTATTAGAGATACGAAGTTCAGTTTAAAACTATATTTAACTTCCCCTGCTCCCTCCTAAAATATATTCACCCAGCCAGCCCATGTTAGCTAGAAAGCAAGCTGTATTCCTCGTGCAAGTTAAATCTCTTTGTCAGAGTTACAAGAATGTTATATTCTTCACTTCACTTCTCTCATGTTCCTTGCTTTTCAATAAAGTACTAGCAACCAAGCAAGACCAAGAGGAAAGAGAAAAGAAGCAGCACAACCAGCACTGGATTCAAATGCAGTAGAACACCTTTTGACTTTTTTTTCCTGTCACACACCCAGCACAAAAACAAAAACAAAACTAATTTGTACATACGTCTAGCATATATCATATGACATAGATAATACTATAATAGATCTACCTTGGCTTAGTCATCACATATTGGACAAGTACAGTACAAAACAAGGCGATGTCGCACAAGCAACTACCTTGGCTTAGTCATCACACATCTAAACTTTGACGCACTGCACAAGCAACTACCTGAGCCCATGGCCTCAGCCTCGTCTTCACCGTTTGAGGGTTATCACCTTCATAATAGTTCACACCAACAAACCAATCAAATCAACAACAACAAAAATAAATGAGATCTTAATCCAATTTAATAATAATTAACACATAAATTAAATAACTCAGAAACAAAATTTAAATGTTCCCCTTGCGGCGAAGCCATGCCTCATCACGGAAGGCGTCCGGCGACCATGACCGTTGCTTGAAGAGCGGCGGGCGTTGGAGCAGGAATGGAGGCGGCGACGCATGGGTGTCGAGTTTCGTCATGGGTATGGAAGACGGCGACAGGCACAATCCCTGGGTGTTGGGGTTGTGCGGAGGTCGAGGGACCTCACACGATGGGTTAGAGAATGATATGGCATTGTTAGGTTTCTTTCTTTCAGCACTTTTGAATGCCAAGGGACACCACAACCTTTATGACCAAGAGTGGATAAGACCAGTGAGATAACGATGGTGTTTTAATAAAATCCGTCGTAACTTTTATGACCAGCGAACATTGTAAGGTGGTTTTCAATAACCATCTTAGAATGTGTGTCGTACAAGGCTTTTTTCAATAAGATAATTACAAAAATGACACCAGTTCATTTTCTAAGGCAGTTCTAAAAGAATCGTCCTAGAATGGCTGTTGTAAAAACACTTATTTCTAGTAGTGAGAGACCCATATATATGTCTACTATGTATATAAGATTTTGTTGATGCTTATGTTTATTTTTTAATTACTGGATTTTCTTTGCTTGTTGTATAATCCCTAAAAGTTGGTATAGCTAATTAATGAGTAATTCTTATCTCCTTTGTTTTCTTTAAATCTAAGTTTGCATAGCTATCTAGATGTTCATCATATTTGTTTTCTCTTGATTAATTTTTAGTATAAAACATGGATGTGTACTATTTTTATGCTTGCTTTTTTCTTTTGGTTAATGTTAAAGTGGATAGCACTAAGGCACAATATTTGTATTAAAAGGTTTGAGCTCTTTCTTCTGATCCTCATGCTACCTTGTCTTTCTTAGTCATCAATATTTGTATTAAAAGGTAAGCATCTAACTACAACACTGTCTATTTCAGTCACCTATATTTATAGGATTCCAAAACTAATTATTTAAGACTAAATTCATGTGGGTTTGAATTCACTGGCTAACAAAAACTAACATTTGCCGATAAAATAAAAAGACTAAATTCATGTGCAAACTTATTTCATGCTTTAAGAGTACACGTATATGCAGGTCATACAACTGGGGGAATTATTACTGGGTGTTGCTACTAGCAATCCATGTGGCGTTCATCTTATTAGCATTGCTATTTCTTATTATTACAATCAACGCGGGAAGCTTTGCCCAATACAAAGAATTCAAAAAAATAACCAATGAACAAAAATGGTACACCAAGTTATAATTTGAAGAGAAAAAGATTGTAACTTACAGAATCAAAAGTGTCCAACGGAAGACCCTCCTGGTGTCGCCTAATCACAACATTACCCTCCCTATGGACAAGTTTTATGTTCATGAACCCACGAACTAGGAGCCAAGAGTGCCTCTAAAACCTAGGAAACAACAATGATTAAGGAAATCTTATAGGATAACGAACTCACGAACCCACTAGAAATATTAATAGTAGTGAAGTATTGAAAATGTTATCTAACCATTATCATCGATCTCCTTTCATTACCTTAGATGTAAATTTCTTAGAGTTGCATTGTGCCACGAACAATGATGGCGATGGCGGACACGATGATGACAATCGTCAGTGGTCGTGAGGTAACGAGCGCGAGGGAGAGAAAGTCGTGAGGAGAGAAAAGGGTTTTCGAGACTGAGCGCGAGGAGAAAAGGGTTTGGGGTTTTTAATTTAAGTAAAAATACAACATCGGTTTTTTTAAAAAACCGATGTTAACTAGCTCATGTTAACATCAGTTTTTCAAAAACGGATGTTAACTATCTCCACTTAACATCGGTTTTTTAGAAACTGATGTTAATTAACTAATGTTAACATCGGTTTTTGGTAAAACCGATGTTAACATGAGATTGTTAACATCAATTTTATAAAAACCGATATTAATAAAGTCATGTTATTTACGACAATGCCATCGTGTTTTTATTAACATCGGTTTTTTTATCGAAAATCGATGTTAACCTTGCGATGTTAAATCTATAAATTTTAGTAGTGGTTGTTCCAATGTGTGGTATTTTTAAATTGAAGTCAAATTTAGAAAATATAAATAAAAATATTTTGAAACTATAAGAAAAATATATATAATAAATTCAAGTAAATATATATAAAAGACTTAATTGCATAATTTACTAGCCAATTATTATCATTAGTTTGCAAATTTTATCACTCAAGTTTTTTTCCACGCCTTTTACCATCATGTTTTCAATTTCTGCATATGTAATGAGATGTTGATGTGTCTCTAAAAACAATCTTATTTTGTCACCAAATTTTGTTAAACAACCTCATTTTGTTATAGACATGATGATAAAATGCATGAAAATTGAAAAAACATGATGATAAAATACACAAAAAAATTGGGTGGTAAAATGCATGAAAATTTAAAACATGATGATAAAATGTATGGAAAAAAATTGGATAGTAAAATTCACAAAATGACGATGATTGGATGATAAAATATACAATTAAACCTATATAAAATTGAATTGTTTAGATTTAGTGAAAATATAGTAAATTTAAAATATTTTAAAAATTAGTTTAATATTATAATTAATTGAGATTTAAGAGAAAAATAAATTTTGAACATAAAGAGAAATTTATATAGATAATTAAAATTGATTTTGAAGAAAAAATAATATAAAATTTGAAAATAATTAGCAATGTAATAATATTTTACAAAATAAAATATTAAATAATAGTATATCCATAGAAAAAGAGAAAGTATAATAGAAGGTTTTCGAATTTAAAAGAATAAGTACTCGATAAAGCAGAGAAAATGATTGTTTTTAAAGGGAAAATGATATTTATCGATGCATGTCTACAAGGATACAATTTTTTAAAACAAAAAACAACTCTTGAAATCTATACATCACAACAATAAAAAAAAAGACAGTTAGATAATAAAACATAAAGTGCATAAAGGATTCTTTTGGCATAATAGAATGAAATGAAAAAAGTAAATTGAAATAAAATTTTGAATTAAAGTAAAATATAAAAGTATGAATCCTATATCATTTTTACTATTTATTTTACTATTTTTTTTAAAAAAATTCTCTGCAAATGAACAAACCCAAAGAGTTTGTATTAATGTCATGGATTTACTATGTTATATTGTGATAATTAACTTTGTTGATCATGAACTTCAAATGTTGCGCTCATTATACTACATTTTAATAATGGTGTTGCTCTAAAAAAAGTAATATTGCTTTATTAGTTCAATAGTAATCACTAACGATAACATTTAAATTTATAAGTTCATGTAAGTTATATGAGTTTTTTTTTTCCTGTAAGCAAGGTAACAAAGAGTTTTGTCTCTTCTAATAAAATATTTTTCATATACATAAATCAAATCCTTAATAACATACTTAAAAAACTTAATCGTTTACCAACTATATGCAAATCATGTAGGTTTTGATGATGTCAAAAAGAATTTGCTTGATAATGAGTGTTATCATAAAAAAGGGGGAGAATGTGAATCATGCAGGTTTTGATGATGTCGAAAAGAATATGAATATATGAATACATGATTTTGATGATGCCAAAGTAGAATCAAACAAGGTTGCTTCAAAGGAGAAACATTACTTCAAGATTAATACAAGGTTGCTTCAACAAACAAAGTCTTGCTTCAAGATTAACTAAAGATCAAGTCTTGCCTCAAAACAAAGTGTTTCCAAGACATCCAAGGCTCTGGTAATCGATTATCAGGCAGTATAATCGATTACCAGAAGACAATTTTGAAAAATAACTGTTAAAAAGGATTTTGAATTTGAATTTTGAACCTATAATCGATTACCAGATGTTTGTAATCGATTACCTGCAACAGAACTCTTGAAATTCAAATTCAAAAGTCATGACCCTTCAAAAAATATAACTGTGTAATCGATTACCAGAAACCTGTAATCGATTACCAGTGAAAATTTTTAGAAAAAGCTTTTTGAAAAGACACATCTCTTCAAACCATTTTGGAAAGGCACGAAGGGCCTATATATATGTGTGTTTGACTTCAAAAAGCAAGAGAAAGATATTCTAAGATAACTTCATTATCAAATACTCTCTCAACAACTCTTGGGTAAACACTTGCAAATCTATTGAGAGTTCATCCAGGAACATCAAATTGTATTATCCACTCTAAAAGAGAGAAATCTTTCTATTCATCTTAACAAGTAAGTTGTAATCAAGAGACTGATTGTCTCTTGAATTGTGAGTTTCTTGAACACAAGGGAAAGAGATTCCTTGGGTGTTCAGAAGTTGTAAAAAGGTTTTTTTTACAAAGTTAGTGAAAATCTCAAGTGGGTTGTTTGAGGACTGGACGTAGGCACGAGAAGTGGCCGAACCAGTATAAATCGAGTTTGCATTTATCTCTTCCCTTATCTCATTTATGTTATTGCAATCAATTTTGTCTTGCATGTTTAAAGAACATTATTAAATTGAATGATGTTTCTTCTTCTGCATTTTGAGTCTATCATTTAGAAGGGGGTTAAAAGTTTATTAGTGAGAATTTTGAAACTTAATTCACCCTCCTCTTAAGTTATTAAGGCCACTTCTCCAACAAGTGGTATCAGAGCAGGATTCTTGTCTAAAGTTTAAAAACTTCAAGAATAATTATAACCTCATCTAACTTTCCATTTCTTGAGGGAAATTCTATTAATAGGCCTGTTATTTTCAATGGTGAGGATTTTAATGTTTGTCTATTTTTGATTATTTTTGCTTATGATTGTTAACTTTTGATTGAGTTTTGATGTTTGTTTTCTGCTTGAGTTTTGATTGTCCTTGATGATTATGATTGATTGCTTTTGATGATTGCTTTTGATTGAGTTTTTTTTTATTGAGTTTTTGATTGTCTATGATGATTGTGTTTGAGAGTTATGATTGTCTTTGATGATTGATTTTGATGATTGTGTTTGAAGGTTATGTTGATTATTGATAACTTTTGATGATTGTTTTTTGATTATTATATATTTTGATTGTTTTATACTGGATATGTATTTTTGTGGGTACAAAATAGTTTGTTTTAATGCCTTTTGATATCACTTGACTCTCATATATTGCAACAAGCGGTAACATTTTCTTTTAGGCCATGAAATGATACTTGTATGATATGACATTCTCTACTCTTTTAATTCATTATAAATTGTTGAATGATTTTCTCCTCTCTGCTCATGATTTGTTTTTGATGTTGACAAAGAAGGAAAGATAGATAAAAGATAAAATAGTAAGAGAAATTATCTATTCTTTATGAGACAATTTTTTATATATAAAATCTTCAACCGTCTCATATAAGCAATCATTGCAAAATTAAGGGGGAGTAAACTATACAGATAAATATTTTTTTATTGTTGTTGCTCCTAACCTACATATGGTTGTCATCATAAAAAAGGGGGAGAATATAAATCATGTAGGTTTTGATGATGTCAAAGACAATTTGCTTGATAATGAGTGTTATCATCAAAAAGGGGGAGAATGTGAATCATGCAGGTTTTGATGATATCGAAAAGAATTCACTTGATAATGATTGTCATCATAAAAAAGGGGGAGAAAGTGAATGCATGAATACATGATTTTGATGATGTCAAAGTAGAATCAAACAAGGTTGCTTCAAAGGAGAAACATTATTTCAAGATTAATACAAGGTTGCTTCAACAAAAAAAGCCTTGCTTTAAGATTAACTAAAGATCAAGCCTTGCCTCAAAACAAAGTGTTTCCAAGACATTCAAGGCTCTGCTCTGGTAATCGATTACCAGGCAGTGTAATCAATTACCAGTAGACAATTTTGAAAAATAGTTGTTAAAAAAGATTTTGAATTTGAATTTTGAACCTGTAATCAAGTACCAAATGTTTTTAATCGAATACCCGCAACGGAACTCTTGAAATTCAAATTCAAAAGTCACGACCCTTCAAAATATAAATGTGTAATCGATTACCAGAAACCTATAATCGATTACCAGTGAAAAATTTCAGAAAAAGCTTTTTGAAAAGACACATCTCTTCAAACCATTTTGAAAAGGCACGAAGGGCCTATATATGTGTGTTTGACTTCAAAAAGCAAGAGAGAGATATTCTAAGAGAACTTCATTGTCAAATGCTCTCTCAACAACTCTTGAGAAAACACTAGCAAATCTATTGAGAGTTCATCCAGAAACATCAAATTGTATTATCCACTTTAAAAAAGAGAAATCTTTTTGTTCATCTCAACAAGTAAGTTGTAATCAAGAGACTGATTGTCTCTTGAATTGTGAGTTTCTTGAACACAAGGGAAAGAGATTCCTTGGGTGTTCAGGAGTTGTAAAAAGGTTTTTTTTACAAAGTTAGTGAAAATCTCAAATGGGTTGCTTGAGGACTGGACGTAGGCACGAGAAGTGGCTGAACCAGTATAAATCGAGTTTGCATTTCTCTCTTCCCTTATCTCATTTATGTTATTGCAATCAATTTTGTCTTGCATGTTTAAAAAACATTATTAAATTGAATAATGTTTTTTCTTCTGCATTTTGAGTCTATCATTTAGAAGGGAGTTAAAAGTTTATTAGTGAAAATTTTGAAACTTAATTCACCCCCTCTTAAGTTATTGAGACCACTTGTCCAACACTATACTAAACCTTGTAGGTTTATATAAGTCTTCTTCTTCAATCGAATTATTATGTAGGTCCTTGACTATTTATTCAATCTTAATAAAATATTATAGTATTATTAAATTAAATGTAAATTCATGTGGAATTTATTTATCAATGAATCGCCCCAAAAACCTAACGTGGTTCTAATATAATGTTTATAATTTAAATATAAATATTGCATGAAATTACTATTTATTCCCATTAGTATGCCAAATCATTACTTTTACCTAGCTACTTGACAAGGCAATTTAAAAATAAATAGATACTATTCAATATAAGATATATGTGCCAATTTTTTGTCCCATAAGACATAATATAAATTTGAAAATATGGACATCGTTCATATTTTTATATAATAATTTATCTTAAAATTATTGAATGTCAATAATATTAATATATCCCATAAGATGGTTTCTATACTAATTAAATGTTAAATTATAATTTTCATTTTTCTTTAATACTTTATCATTTGATTCTTAATTTTGAAAATATGTAATTTTGATCCAATATTAAATTTTGTATATGTTTTGTTTTTTTTTTAATCTAATTGAACCCTCTACCTGATATATTTACTTAAGGTACTATAAAAAGTAAATTAAGTAATTAAAATATAAAAAAGAAATATAACATATGCAAAATTGAAGATTAAATGAAAATTTTAGATTTTTTAAAAGACTTAAATGTAATTTTCGTCTCTTTATTTTATTTAATTTTTAGTTTTGGTCTTTCCATTTTAAAATATAGATATTTAATTCTTTGTTTTAAAAATTTATAATTTTAGTTTCCTATTTCAAAATAGAGACATTTATTTTTTAAATTTTATTTAAAAAAATCACAATTTTGATCATATATTAAAAAAAAGAAATTCTAGTTCAATCTGCAATTTTATCTACATTTTATTTCTTACATTATAATTAATTAAATTATTTTTTAATGATGTCTTAAATGAATATGTTAGGTCTATGATTTAACTGGATCAAAATAAAAGAAATAAAATGTAGGTGAAATTAAGAATTTGACTAAATCTGAAAATTTTATAAAATAAGATGATCAAATATCTCTATTTTAAAATACGAAACTAAAATTATAGATATTTTAAAATAAAATGACTAAATATTTTTATTTTAAAATGAGAGACTAAAATTGTGAATTTAATAAAATAAAAAACTAAAATTACATTTAAAAAATCCTTTTTAAACATATACCAAAATGAGAAAAAAAAGACAAAAATTGCAAATTGGCCTTAAAGGGAGACTAGAATTGTAATTTAGCTTTAAATTAAACACAGTCGTATCGTATGAAGTTTGGACGGGATGGTCCTTGCCGCCTTTAACAACTTTCAGTTTCATTTGAAATTGGGGAGCGCAGAAATCAGAAAAACAAATCGCTTCCGCTTTTCTCTTTCTCTCTTCTATGGCTCCCCTCTTCGTCTTCCCTCGCACACTGGAAGACCTGGAACACGAAGGACGCGAAGACGACGACAGGCTCTACGTCCAGAACCCTGTCAACATCGCTTCCCTTGTCTCCTCTCAACTCGAAGAGTTCGTCAAAGGTAAAACAATCTCACTCTTCTCAATCGAAAAATGAATCTCAAATTGAAACCAACATTTTCGTTTGTGAACAAACAAACAGGTGTGTCGTTTGATCTTTCGGACAAGGAAATCCTGTGCGTTGAGGAGCAGGATGTGTTCGACCGCGTGTACTCCTTGGTTCGCGGCTTCGCCCTTCTCTCCCCCTCCTCCAAATTAAACCTCCTCGAAACTCTTCGTTCCAACCTCGCCGTCCTTCTCCCCAACTTCGATTCCCTCTCCAGGGCCTCCCATGACCACCACGTTCCCCTCGCCTCTCACCGCAATGCTTTCAAAATATACACCTTCTTCCTCCTCAACATTTTTCTTCTCAGCAACAACAACAACGCCTCCAAGGTTCCTTCCTTCTCTACAATACATACTCCAATTGTTATTCCTTAAATTCAAAGAAATTCCTGATAGTTTCCGCTTTCAGGTGGTGGCCCCAAGTGCTAGGAAGAAACCCGCTGTCAATTCATGGAATTGGGAGGCACAGAGAGCTCGGATCCTCAATCTCATTGCCAATTCTTTGGAGATAAACCTTGAACTGCTTTTTGGCTCGCCGGACCTGGACGAAAACTATTTGTCTTTCATTACAAAGTGAGTGCTTTGTGTATTTTTAGAACAAGTATTCAATCTGACTTTATTCTTAGAAGAACTTTCTGAGTTGGCCCTCACTTGTTGCAGAAATGCATTCTTTATGTTTGAGGATGCAACTCTCTTAAAAGATTCTGATTTGAAAGATGCCCTGTGCCGTATAATTGGAGCCTGCTCTACCAAGTACCATTACACCGCACAGTCGTGTGCATCCATCATGCACCTGATTCACAAGTATGATTTTGTGGTCACGCACATGGCGGATGCAGTTGCTGGTGCTGAGAAGAAGTATGCAGATGGAAGCCTTGCCATGTCACTTGTTAGGGAGATTGGAAGGACTAATCCCAAAGATTACGTGAAAGACACTGTTGGGGCTGAAAATGTGGGTCGTTTCCTGGTTGAGCTTGCTGACCGCATACCAAAACTGATTTCGACTAACATTGGCATTCTTGTCCCTCACTTTGGTGGAGAGTCCTATAAGATTCGAAATGCACTTGTTGCGGTGCTGGGGAAGTTAATAGCCAAGGCATTTAAAGATGTTGATGGTGGTGAAGTGACTTCCAAGTCCATTCGTTTGCGTACCAAGCAAGCTATGTTGGAAATCTTGCTTGAGCGTTGTAGAGATGTTTCTGCCTACACCAGAAGTCGAGTTCTTCAGGTGTGGGCAGAGTTATGTGAGGAGCACTCTATTTCAATTGGCCTGTGGAATGAGGTTGCAGAAGTTGCTGCTGGAAGGTTGGAGGACAAGAGTGCAATTGTCAGAAAATCTGCTTTGAATCTGTTGATCATGATGCTGCAGCACAACCCTTTTGGTCCACAGCTTCGAATTGCTTCATTCGAAGCAACCTTAGATCAGTACAAAAAGAAGTTGAAAGAGCTTGAGCCTTCAGAAGGAGCAGAACCCTCCTCTGATACTGATATTTACAATGGGGATGGAGAAGTGGATGATTTAAATTGTGAAAATGTTGTGAAGGGGCAGCAACTAGACAGTTTAACTGATAGTTGCCTGTCCCAATCAGAAGAAGCGATCCCTCTGCAGAACAGTAGTGTGCCAGATGTTGGGAACTTGGAACAGACTAGGGCATTGGTTGCATCTCTTGAGGCTGGATTGCGGTTCTCTAAATGCATTGGAGCCACAATGCCAACACTTGTCCAATTGATGGCTTCATCTTCTGCTACTGATGTAGAGAACACAATTCTCTTATTGATGAGATGCAAACAGTTTCAGATTGATGACTCTGAGGAATGTCTTCGAAAGATGTTACCATTGGTAAGCCGTTGTTCTTTTTATAGTGAAACGTTATGTTGCAAACACAGTCGTATTGTGGTTATCTAAATAGGGGGAAATGATAGGCAAATGTGATTGCAACTGTGGTTGCAGATTGCAATTTAAAACCTTGCTGTGAAACAAGGATATTCAAGGTTTATTTGATTGTTTTTTAATGTGTTAGAGGCTATGCACTCTTTGTATGTATGTAATCCTTGATTTTTCTAAAATTAATTCTTTCTTTCTGTCATCTCTCATTTGTAGGTATTTTCTCAGGATAAATCCATCTATGAAGCAGTGGAGAGCGCTTTCCATACAATATATATCAGGAAAAGTCCAATTGAAACTGCCAATAATCTTTTGAGTCTTGCCACTGATTCCAATATAGGAGATCTAGCAGCTCTTGAGTTTATAGTTGGTGCCCTGGTCTCTAAGGGTGAAATATCTTCCAGCACGGTATTTTCATGTACCACCTTGAGTAGTATGTGTGCTGTATGAATTAGTTGAATGCCTCTAGATAGGACTGCAGAATGATGCTTTATTCCCTAGAAATAGAAAACTTGACCAAGAAATGTACCCTACCAAGTTTGACTCTTTCTAAATGTTTTATGGAATGAAGCCCTTATGTTTTATTTTTCAGTTTATATATCCGTGTTCACAAATTTAAATATGAGATTGAGATTGGCTTAATTTTCATGTTTACATATCATTTGATGATAAACACTGGTCTTAAACAATAAATAAATTAATAAATATGTATAATAAAAGAATAAATAAATATAAATATATAAATATGCTTTACAGTGGTAAGTAGGGTTCTTATTGTTGAGGCTGACTTGAGTTATGATCTCTTACTTGAATCAGTATTGTAGTTTCCTTTTATTTCTCCCATTGAAAGAAATTCTTCCTGCCAGTGTTTCTAATTTGGTTCTCACTATTTGGTTTCCTCATCTCATCATTGCTACTGCAGATATCAGCATTATGGGATTTCTTTTGCTTTAATGTTGGTGGAACCACTGCAGAGCAAAGCCGTGGTGCTTTATCAGTCCTTTGCATGGTTGCAAAGACGTCCTCTGGTGTGCTTGGCTCACATTTTCAGGACATCATTGATATTGGGTTTGGTCGTTGGTCCAAAGTTGATCCTTTGCTTGCTAGGACAGCTTGTCTTGCTATCCAGAGACTGTCCGAAGATGACAAGAAAAAACTGCTGGCTAGTAGTAGTGCTCGAATATTTGGTTTTCTAGAAAGTTTAATCACTGGTTTTTGGCTTCCCGCAAATATTTGGTTTGCTGCTGCTGACAAAGCCATAGCTGCAATCTATGCCATTCACCCTACCCCAGAAACCATAGCAGCTGATATGATAAAGAAATCTCTCAGTTCTGTCTGTAATGATGGCGGTGTTAATGTGCAGAGTGACATTGACACAAGTAGTGGCAGTATGCCTCTCACAGTTCAAGTAGCAAAGCTTGGCAGATGTTTATTTATAATAAGTCATGTTGCCATGAATCAACTGGTATATATTGAATCCTGTGCCCGTAAAATTCAGAAGCAGAAACTTACAAAAGAGAAAAAGGACAATGAGAATCAGAACCTAGACAGCAATGGCACCGTATCAACTGGTACACAGAAGGTGCAATCAATGTTTCTTTCTTATGGTCATGTCATCCTGATAGCTTCAACTATCAGTTGTCAGTGACAGCAATACATCTTGATCTTTTGATGTCAAAATCTATTAAGTTTGACTTGTTAATCCATTGCAGGATAATGATATAAATGCAGAGTTAGGATTTGCTGCCTCTGAGGATGCAGCGCTTGATGCTTTGTTTGAAAAGGCAGAAAAAGAAATAGTATCTGGTGGTTCAAATGAAAAGAATTTGATTGGTATCTGTGCAACCTTTTTGTCAAAGCTTTGTAAAAATTTAGGACTAATGCAGAAGGTGATTTCCTCAATTTCCTTCAAGAAACTTAGCTGTCTTGCATTTTTCTATTCATTATTTGGTAGCTTTTTTGTATTCTAAGTTAATGGCCATATATTGAAGCCAACAGTTATTGTCAAAATGTGAAATGGAATTATAAGGTTGACTTGATGGTTGAAGGAAGAAGGGGGGAGGTCTCGGGAGAGGTTGTGGGTTCAAATCCCTCCCACTAACAAAAACTAACAAAACAAACAATTAACATTTGCCAATCAATTTTTCTTTTACGAAATGTGAAAATAGGATATGATTTCAAAAGTTAATTAATCTCAAGTTTTGAATAAAATTTTAAACATTATAAAACAAATTTGTTGCTGATGTAACTTCTTCCATTTATCCAGTATCCAGAATTACAGGCATCTGCAATGCTTGCTCTGTGTCGATTGATGATTATCGATGCAGATTTTTGGTGAGTTCCATGTTAAATCTGCACTTCCTTCCACTTATTTTTTGCTGGTACTTATTTATGCCTTGTTATGGAGTGAAAATAAAGTGAATTTTTTCAGTGATGCAAATCTCCAACTCCTTTTCACGGTTGTGGAAGGTGCACATTCTGAAATTGTTCGTTCTAATTGCACAATTGCATTGGGAGATTTAGCAGTACGGTTTCCCAACCTCTTAGAACCATGGACAGAAAACATGTATGCGCGCCTAAAAGATCCCTGTGCATCTGTTAGGAAGAATGCTGTGTTGGTGCTTTCACATCTCATACTAAATGACATGATGAAGGTAGTGGTTACTTAAGTTATTTCTTTTTTCAATTTGTGCAGTGATTTAGACACTGATGCAATCATTTCTTGATCAGGTAAAAGGATACATTAATGAAATGGCTGTAAGATTAGAAGACGAAGATGAGAGAATTTCAAATCTAGCTAAGCTATTTTTTCTTGAACTTTCCAAGAAAGGTTTTTACTTGTATTATGATTTTCTCTTTTGTAGATAAGTATCTGCTATTATTCTCGATATTGCATTTTTAAAGGCAGAAAGTTGTTTGATATAGTTTTATGGATTATAACAGGAAACAATCCAATATATAACTTACTTCCGGATATTCTAAGCAAATTATCCCAGCAAAATCTGAGCAAAGATTCTTTCTGCAACATCATGCAATTTTTAATTGCTTCCATCAAGAAGGTATTGATTACCTGACAATGCTGAAATTGTTCTATATTTATTCTGATTGCCATCCTCACATTAGTTTCATTAAGTACTCCAGGATAGACAAATGGAAGCTCTCGTGGAAAAGCTATGTCATCGGTTTAGTGGTGTTACAGGTATATCTTCTTTATCCTTTAAATTTTTTTAAATACTAATTAAAGCCAGTTCAGCCAAATTAATAAAAAGTTTCACAATTTTATGCCTAAAATTGTCTAAACTAGTGTTTTATATAGCATCCTTGAGGGTATATTATTTTAATTAATAGAAAATTTTTCGCATCAAGAATCACTTCCTTAGGTCTGCATGAAATTCTGATCTCCCAGAAGTTTGTCTGTGGTCGTACACAATTAACCGTGACTGCATGTTTGCTTTTATGTTCTGTACGTGCGTTAATAATAAAAGTCATACAAATGAACCAAATATGCAGAAGCAGCAAATGAGATATCAAACACTCACTAAGATTGGGCATATCTTATATAAAGATTAAGAAGATTTAGACTATTCTGGTAAAATGTTTTCCAATTTAAAGTATATAGAATATGCTAAACAACAGTTCCTGATTTCACATTCGATCAGCCAATGAGTTAAAGCATGAGTTATATTCTTGTAATTCTGAAGGGCTTTGAAATCAATTACAAAACCAAGAGAAGTTTGTAGTTTATTGCTAATAGTGATCATGATTTTATTTCTCTGCAGATGTTAGACAATGGGAATATATATCTTATTGTCTCTCTCAGTTATCGTTTACTGAAAAAGGGATGAAAAAACTAATAGAGTTATTTAAGTCCTATGAACATGTCTTGTCAGAGGATTCTGTTATGGACCATTTCAGGAACATACTGAACAAGGTAATTATGTTTTTGTTGCTCATGCATACTTTTTGTAAAAATGACTGACTCTTTTTCTTGTATAATTTAAATTGAAAGCAGGGAAAGAAGTTTGCAAAACTTGAACTTAAAGCTTGCATTGAAGAGTTTGAGGATAAGCTGAATAAGTTTCACACAGATAAAAAGGAACAGGAAGTTACTGCTCGAAATGCTCAAATCCATCAACAGAAGATTGGCAGCAGGGAAGGTTTTACCGTGACTATAAATTCTGAAGATCACTTGTCATCTAATTCTTCTTCAGGTTAACTTTTAAACTTTAAAATGTCCTGGTTTTCTACTTTCTTCTGTTTTCCTAATGATCTTATAAATTTATAGCAGTACATTGAGTGATAGTAATCAACTACTCGAAGCACTAATACACTATATGATTTTACTGGATAAACAATTGTCTGCTTCGAACGAAGTCCGATGAGCAGGATTTTTTTTTAATTATGAATTTTCTGCCAGATGAAACAGAAGGTGAAGTAATTGATGCTTACACTGAAGAGGCAACTATGCCTTTAAATGAGAGATCAGAATCTAAACTTGTGTCAGAATCACATTCTGGTGCTTCAAGTGAGTTGACAGAGTCGGATCAAGGGGATATTGAAACCCGGGATATTGAAATCCAATCACCCCAGGTTAAGACAAAAGGTTAGTTTAAACACAGCTTTTGCTAGGAAGCTTGATTTTATTGTTATAATAAACAAGAGGCTGCTGATTACAGGAGTTCAACGGTCCAGAACTAATAAAAGCAATGTTAAAGGTGGAACCAAAAGAACTATTCGGTCAAAGAGGTATGCCTTATGCATCTTTAGCTTGCATTTGCGTGATAAGATGCTAACATTCTGATCTTGCACGTTATCCACGTCATATAACCTTATTTCACAAGTTTTTCCAATACGCATATGATTTTGAAAGTACCAATATGTTAGTAATATTATCTAAATTCACATAATTTTGGGTGAATTAATAATATAGTTACATGCCTACATCACATTTATATCTTAGAATTTAGGTTTAGACAAAATTCAATTCTAAAAAATTGATTTGTAAAGTGAGGGTTGTATCCACTTATATTCTTTAATTTGGTCATATTACTAGTTGATATGAGATCTCCATTATACCTCTCACGTCGTGGACTAGACATCTTGAGCATGAAGTTTGCAGGATTGAACATTTATGGGTGGTCTGATAAGAACCCAATTGTAGTGACTCGATAGACTCAATAATAATCATTAGGATAGACTATATTAGAATTTGGATTTGAGTTTAATTCAACCCCACAAATACATTGAGGGTCACCTTTCATTTATATACTTTAATTTTAGTCATATTATTAGTTTAAAGTGGAATCTCCAAAAGACTGACAAAATAAATATACAATTTTTAGGTTTATAGTAAATATTCTATTTCTCAATGAATTCAAAATAATGGTACAATTGGTATTTATTCACGCTACAAATAAGAAAAATAAATCTCCTATAATTAGGAAACAAATCTCCACATAAATAGAGAGAAAATACAATAATCAAGATAAAAACTTCCTAAAATATATCTAATCTGATTTGGTTCAGATTTATTTCCCCTAAACTTGATCCTACGAATTTGGACAAATTACATTCATCTACTAGATTTGACACAATTAAATCTTTAAAATTATCAACATTATTAGAAAATAGACTTTTAAAATTGGTCTTTTTTTACTTTCAAAAAATCGATGTTGAAACTACCGACGTTAACATCATCAATGTTAACATCGGTTTTCGTAAAATCGATGTTAACATACTCTACATAACATCGGTTTTTAAGAACATTGATGTCGTATAATCAGCAAATTAACCAAAAAAATGTAAAATATGCCAAAACAACATCAATTTTCTAAAAATCAATGTTTTTTGCACTACATAAATTTTTAGAAAAATCGATGTTTTTTGCAATTTTTTTAATATCTTGTCTGTTTTTTTAATATTACCTAAACTTGCAAATTTAAAAACAGATCAATTTAGGCAGTTTTACAATACAAAATTTTATATTATTATTGAATAATTACTATTAATTATAAGAAATAGTTAAAGAAAATAATAACATCAATACATTAAATCATATACTATAACTGAATCTAATTAAGCATAACTATATACAATTGTAAAATTTTTTAAACACCTAGTGTTTCATTTTTAACTGAGATAAAATCTTGCTCACTGAATGTGAATTTCCTTTAATCTCTTTGATTTTAATGGTCTTGGATTAGTAAAATACTGCATGATATAATGAAACATAAGTTAATTAGTATAAAAAATGACTCTTTCTACTGATAAAATCATTGTATTGAATCTCAAATAGGAAACTAAGGTTCACTAATGAACATAATTTGTATATAAAACAATAGTCATTAATCATAAAAAACAAGTTATAAAAATATTCATAACAAAAAAAGCTTCAAAAGAGTATTAAAGACATTTGTACCTGTCAATTTGATCACTAACAATGTTCAACAATGAACATCGTGATGACAATGCAAACAAGAAAACCAAAAGTGTCTACAAATTACAATTACAATGTCAGTACCCTGTATAGACAAAGAGAGAAAGAGCTCTGGATCCCCCATACCCTGTATCTATGCATATGTTTCTGTGGTGCATGAGTGTATCTAGACTAATGATAGAATGATGATAGTATTTGTACAAAACTTCATAACGGTTATGTATGGGTGTTCGACTTTTTTTTTCTAAATTTTACGTTCAATGGATTATTTCAGTTATGTTTTATGGAAGTTTTAGTTTGAGTAAAAGGTACTTCAATTGCACATACACAAACACAAGACAAATTGCTAGACGACGACAAGTCGGCCAGTACCATTACAACTTTCCAGACAAACAATATCTATACTTAAAACTTCTACATTTCAATTAATTAAAATAAAATGAATCGTATCATACATGTACAAAGTGAAAATTATCCTTAAAGCTGAATTAATGAATTGATTGTGTAAGCAATTATTGCAATTTAAATAATGCACTACTAGAACAAGACTTATAATAAAAAAAAGGAAAACAAAATTCATTTTAGCTTTGAAGTTTATTATGTCTTTTAGGATTTAAGGATACATAATAACTTTCAATAAAAAATGTTAAGAATTTAGTTTACAGAAAATCAAATTCCTAAGGTGAGTTCGCAATATTTTTTCGAAAATAAGTTGTGAACTGAGTGGACAAGGACCCAAATTCACACCAAAGAAAAAAAGGGGTGTCTATGTATTTTATTTGAAAACGGGACAGGAACTTAATTTGGAGAATTGGGGGCAAAGATAAAAAAGTCCCAAATCTAAAAGATCCTTTAATTGGGCCCAAGCTTTCTTTTCTTATTGAGAAATAACTGGTGGTCAGTGCCAGCCATTTCTTTTTCCAATTCTCCATTGATAGTTAAAAGCTAATATTAACCTGTCACTTCTTATAATTTCCTATTGGCTTATTACATCTATAGGTCAAACTTTGTTTAGAAATGTATCTTTTCGGGTTGGATATAACTTTGTTTAGAATTGGATAGCTTCAAGGATCACCTGATTTTATTTTAGTAGTTATACAATTGATTTATTAATGATTCTTTACCAACAGTGTAGCTGGTTAAAGAATTATAAAGAGAAAAAAATTATTGTAAGAATATAAGAAAACGAAAAAAAAAACAGCAAAATTGAAAAAAACCATTGATATTTATTTCATTTGCAACATTGGACTCTCCACGCCTTTCCTAAACGGATCATAGTAGGTGGTAAGGAGGAAATTGATAGTTGAGCTCTGTCTCACGAACACGAACTAAAACCACTGGATATTCACGCAATTCACAGGTTCTTTATTCATGATTTCATATTTAATAATATTCATGTCCCAAAAAAAGAAGGGATCCTATGCTAGTGTCTCATCAAAACTCGCCGAACTTCATATCCAAGAACAACCCCTCCAAAAACAAAAAGGACTATTACAACATACAAAAAAAAAACTAATAATAACTCGTTAATTAGATTCATAGAAAACATAACCATCAATGTACAAAATATATACTATGTTGCACCCTCTCTACTTAAGTGAAGGAAACAAAAGACAATGTGACAAACTTGAGACGAAGATAAGGCTGCCCTGAGACGGTCAAAGAGTCCTCTGAGACGAAGGTGCAGGCATGTGACTGTAGAATGAGTGTATGTGAATAGCTTTAGTACATAAATATTGCAAATATAGTCATTTATTTAATTTTTTATAATATGTAAATTTAGAATATACTCTTAAGTAAATATAATCTAACTTTTTGTTCTCAACTGTGTACTACATCTAGTTTATACTATATTTTGGGGAAAAACAACTTTGCTATTCGATATAAATTAAACTTTTATATTGGTAGGCAAGGATACATAATGAAAGAATGATTTTGCAATTGCAGCTTTATATGATTCGTATTCATAAGGAAATATCACATCGAATTCATTGTTTGCTCTAACCGTATTCAGACGAATAACATAAGACTCGAATCCTTTGTAATCCATTTACCTTGTCCCTTAATGCAGGTAGATACTGAGGCGCCTTTTGATGAGAAGATATACTTTTTCAGTTTGATGTGGGATGTGGTTATATAGCAAATGGAATCTGGAAGATCTACTGAACAGATGCAAATATATGACTGCATATTCAAGTTTGGATACATAATGCTTAACAGATTCTAGTAGAGGCAACTACGGTTGCAATGCTTTAATATTTAAATTGGCATAAATTATGTATACTGTTTTACAATATCAATTTAAAGTGTGTATCACAGATAATTCTAGGATTTGATTCCTAAAATATATCTCATTTGAGGAAAATATGATTTGTAAAATTGCAGGGCCAACTTATCCCAAGTAGTAATTTAATGTTTGCAGATGATTTGTTGCTATTTGGTCAAGCAATTGAAGTCATTGTCCTAGCGGTTCTTCAAATTGGATCTTTTTTTATAGAATGTCTGGTTTAGAGAAAAGACAAGCATCTTCTACAATGTCGATGCGCCTATGAAGAACCTCTTACTAAATCATTTGGGGTTTAGGGAAGAATCTTCTTTAAGCCGGTACTTTGGTGTAGGGGTGGACATATAGGCCCATCTAGCTCGTGAAACTTGTGTTTTAAGTGGGTCAAATAAATTTGTTTTGCATAATAAATGTCTTTTTTTTTGTCTGTATTTGGTATGTCAAGTTTGTAGATAAATGGATTGGTCCTTGGGTTCAATTAATAATTTTTTTAAAAAAATGTTTTTGGAAAATTATTTTTATAAAATTATAATTTTTTTCCTTCATTATTTTAAAATCAAATCTATCTATAACACTCAAATATACCAACAAAACAAAAATAATTTCAATACTAAAACTAAAAGTGTCAAACTGTCTTAAGTGAGTCTTGATAGTGTAAAAGTTCAAATACACAACTAAATAAATGTACATTCAAGCAACTAAACATTTGATAAAATGTTTGATGTAGCTTGAGTTTATCTTAGTTAGTTTGAATTTATCTTAGTGCCACTTGTGTTTTGGGTACTGTAATAAGGTATTTTTACACTTCCTTTGAAAAATCCTTGAAAATGAGACATTGTAAAAATTATTTTTTTATAAAATTGATGTTATTTTTGTGATCTTCACTGAACCCTAGTCACATTGACATGATCGCAATTTCAAAATGACGTCTCCTTTTAGTAGAATCCGAAACACCCCTTTAGTCCTTTATGTTTTGACAATGGTAATTAACCCCGAATGTTGTCATTAACCTTATTTCTGAAATCTATACTAAATTTCCTTCAATTTGGTATATAGAACCTTGCGTTTGTACTGACGAACGTGAACGAGAGAGGTCTCTAAGCAACACAAAGAGGAATTGACGTAAAGCTCACGATAGGTGAGGGGAGTTTATTATAATTTATGACTTTTGATACCATTGTTGGGGTCAGGGAACCTCACAATTTTTGTACCATATGGTTGGTACCTGTGATAATCGTGAACCTTTGTTCGTGGGAGCAAAATGACAACAGTAGAGTACGTGAAGCGAAATTCTTTTGTGGAGCCGCCAAGCCGACGTGATGACGTTAGGATTATTTTGGGAGAGAGTTGTGTTTTGTTAATCAAATCCTCCGTAGTTGGTTGCATAATTCTTTTTTTGAATTAAGGATGTAAATCACAGATTTAATTATATGTATGAATTAATTTACTTTCCATTATGTGAATGATGTGTACTGAGTTACTATACATATATATATATATATATATATATATATATATATATATATATATATATATATATGTATGTATTCATTTAAGTAATGGTGCGTAGTTTGGTGAATGTATATCGTGAAAAATTTACTTTCATTTTTCATAAGCAAATTAATGGAGTTTTCAATTAAAAATTAAAAATTAAAAATTTCATGGTTTAGAGTGGTGATATCATAGCGGCGAGGCGGGTCGTTACAACTTCTTTCAAAAACAACTTAACATACTCATTATATAGAGTATACAACTTGTGCTTCACAACTTTTAACTTTGTTTGGTGATGCAATCCTGATGGAAGCTTGCTTGTGGGGCTTCTATGGAGGCTGGATCTTTGAGCTTCAATGAGGTCCTTTAATGGTGATTTTCCACCATGGAGATGCAGCGGAAGACAAAGGAGAAGAGGTGAGAGGAGGCGCCATCCACTAGGGAATAAGCCATAGAAGAAGGAGCTTCACCACCAAGATGAGCCTTGGATGAGAAGCTTGGAGAGGATGCTTCAATGGAGGAAAAGAAAGAGAGAGGGGGGAGCACGAAATTGAAGGAATAAAAGAGGGAGAGAAGTGGAACTTTGAAGTGTGTCTCATAAGACTTTCATTTATCAAAGTTACAACAAGTGTTACACATGCTTCTATTTATAGACTAGGTAGCTTCCTTGAATGGCCAAAATACAAGGTCCAAACGAAGGAAAAACCTATTCTAATATTTACAAAGATAAGCGGGCTCATACTTAGCCCATGGGCTCAAAATCTACCCTAAGGCTCATGGAAACCCTAGGGCCTACCCTTGGATCTTTAGCCCAATCTATTTGGATTCTTCTACCCAATGCCCTTGCGGGATAGGATTGCATCAAATCCTACCCCCCAAGAGCATTGGATAGAAGACTCTAAGAAGATTGGGCCAGAGATACAAGAGATGACCCTAGGGTTCTCAAGAGCCTTAAGGTAGATTTTGGACCCATGGACTAAGTATGAACCCACTTTTCTTTGTAAATATTAGAATAAGTTTTTCTTCTTTTGGGCCTTGTATTTTGTCCATTTTAGGTTTGTAAGGTACCCTACAAATTAAGAACACCCTACCCTACGAGTTAAGGGTACCTTAGTAGTATAAGGTTTTAGCCTTGTATTTTAGGGCATTTTGAGTAGTCTTTGTAGTAGGGACTTTTTTGTATTTTCATCTATTTTGGCATGAGGGTGAGCTTAGCTATTGGAGAGGTGACGTAGCTCCATGTGGAGCTTGTAGGCCTTGGATCTTATTCATCAATGGAGTCCTTTGCTTCTTGAAGTTTAATGGCATTGGAATGAAGAAGGAAGAAAGATGATTGGAGACGCCAATTCAAGGAGAAAATGAGTCAAGAAGAAGCTCACCACCATAGGAAGCCATGGACAAGAGCTTGAAGGTAGGAGAAGATGAGTGGAGAGAGAGGGAGAGAAGGAGCACGAAATTTTATGCCTCAAAAGAGGTCTGAACTTTGAAGTGTAATTATCAAATGATCAAAGTTCAAAAATGCACACACATGGCCTTTATTTATAGCCTAAGTGTCACACAAAATTGGAGGGAAATTTGAATTTCTATTCAAATTTCACTTGAATTTGAAATTGAATTTGTGGAGCCAAATCACTAATTATGATTAGTGAATTTTATCTATGGTTCAGCCCACTAATCTAAGATCAAGTCCAACATTCTCCACTAAGTGTGCTTAGGTGTCATGAGGCATGTAAAGCATGAAGGACATGCACAAAGTGTGACTATATGATGTGACAATGGGGTGTAGCAAGCAAATGCGCACCTCCCCCTCTAAAATTTAATTGGATTGGGATTCTCCCAATTCAATTAAATTTATTTCCCAACACACACATCAAATTTTCACTTAATGCATGTGAAATTACAAAACTACCCCTAATACAAAAACTAGTATAGGTGCCCTAAAATACAAGGGCTGAAAAATCCTACATTTCTTGGGTACCCTACCTGCATTATGGAGCTCTAAATACAAGACCCAAAAATAATGAAACCTTAGTCTAATATGTACAAAGATAAGTGGGCTCATACTTAGTCCATGGGCTCAAAATCTACCCTAAGGCTCATGAGAATCCTAGGGTCTTCTCTTGCATCTCTGGCCTAATATTCTTGGAGTCTTCTATCCAATGCCCTTGGGGGGTAGCATTGCATCAAGGGGTGTGTAGTTTCCCCTCTCTAGCTTCTCAAGGAATATACTAAGATGCCTTTGGCATATTCTTGGAATATTCTTTTGAAATATTCTTGCGGCATATTCCTTTCCAATGTGCTAGAGTCACACCTTCCATTCTTATGGCATCTAAAGGAATATGCTAAGATGCCTTTGACATATCCTTGGAATATTTCTCTTAGATTCACATGAAATGAAAATGAAATTCACATAGTCAGTGACCTAGGATATAAATAGAAACATGTGTAACACTTGTCACAACTTTGATGAATGTGAAACTTGTGAAACACACTTCAAAGTTCAACTTCTCTCCCTCTTTTGCTCCTTCAATTTCGGGGCCCTCTCTCTCTCATTCTCTTCCTCCATTGAAGCTTCCTCTCTAAGCTTATTATCCAAGACACTCTCTTGGTGGTGAAGCTCCTCCTTCCATGGCTTATTCCCTAGTGGATGGCGCCTCCTCCCACCTCTTTTCCTTTATCTTCCGCTGCAACTCCATGGTTGAAAATCACCATTGAAGGACCTTATTGAAGCTCAAAGATCCAGCCTCCATAGAAGCTTCTCAAGCAAGCCTCCATCACTTGGATAACCATTTGATCAATTCCAAGCTTTGCATAACAAAATCTAAAAAAATTAAACTTGAATTGGGGGTCTAGAATGCATCCAAAGCAAAGCAATAATGCTATACTCACCCTAATATTTATCAATTTTCTTTTTCATATCAATTGTCATGTTTCTAATGGTCTCATCCTCATTATTCACATTTTGAATCAACAAACATAAAATCTTCCTGACTTGCATGAAATGCATATTAGATGTAGGATAAGAGGAACCAAAAATCAACTCATTAATTTGATAAAATGGATGCAAAAATTCACACATTTTTTCACCTCTATCCCACTCTTCATTAGTAGGACAATTCGTATAGCTTTTATCTTCAAATTCAAGACTACTATAAGCACAACGATACAAAAGTGAACTCTCAAGCATAAGAAAGGTGGAATTCCACCTAGTAACAACTTCCAAACACAAACCCATCTTGGTAGTAATACCACCAACTTTAGCAATACAAGCTCTGAAAACCCTTATTCTTTCCTCTAACCCTTTAACATACTTGATACTCTCCCTAATTTTACGAATAGCATGACCTGTTACTTTCACTCCCACCACTTGTAACAAACCACCTCGTCACCACGATCTCACTAACTCTAAATGCGACATTTCAATTTTAAGTGAAAGCTCTATTAATTTGATTATGAAAATGATGGTGAATTTTTCGCGATATACATCTACCAAATAACACACAAATATATAAATATCTATCTATCTATATATATATATATATATATATATATATATATATATATCTATATATATATATATACATACATCTACCACTACACATCATTCATATGTCAGAACATAATTCATTGTTTACATGTATCTAAATCTAGAATTTACATGTCCAATAAAAAAGAATCAAGGAACTTCGGAAGAGTTGATAACAAAACACAACTCTCTTCCAAAATAAATTCCAACGTTATCATGTTGGCTTGGCGGCTCCAACAAAAGAATCTCTCTCCAACATCACCTACTGCTACTCAATTGCTCCCACAAATGAAGGTTCACGATCATCACAGGTACCAACCACACGGTACAAAATTGCAAGGGTGAGTTTATTATAAAAGATCAACAAACAACAAACACCAGATGAAAATGATTAGCAAGAAAATAATAACAGTAACCACAATCATTCTTAATAATCCATCAGTTCAACATGCACTTAACAAACTAGTCACCAACGTTTTCCATAATTCAAATCAATTATGCTCAAAATGATGTATGCACCTGACTAACTCTCAAATGCAATGCGGTACCATTCGTCAGAATAGCCTAAACGTGTCCACATGACACTTTCACTTAGGAAAACTAGGCAACAAGTGTCGAGATCACCTTGTTGATGAGGACATGGAAAGGACTAAGGGAAAGGAACCTTTAGAAGGACTTGGAGGACCTATGACAAGGGCTAGAACAAAGAAGGCCAAGGAAGCTCTTCAACAAGTGTTAACCATGCTATTTGAATTTAGGCCCAAGTTACAAGTGGAGAAGCTTCAGATTGTCAATTGCACCATGTTCCAAGAAGAGTAGAGGGTGCCACCTTTGTTGAGTGATTTTATTAGCATTTTGTTAGTTGAAATAAAGGCCCAAACTTGTGTTAAAGTGGCTGTCAATTCTCTTTGGATTTGCACCACCTATGGGCTTGTTTTAATTTGAAGAAATTAAGGTTTAATAAGGTGAAAACTCTAGGCTTGTGGCTGCCTCATGGCTGACCATGAGTTGCCCATTTTCCCACATGTTTTGTTTCTTAATTCTTGTTTTAATTAGGTATAATGACACCATCAATTGTTGTTATTGGTGATCATTTGTCTTAATTCTAGTTTTAATTAGGTATAATGACACCATCACTTGTTGTTATTGGTGATCATTTCATCTTTTCACTTTTGTAACCAACTTGATGCCATTCCTACTTATGGACTGCACATTTTCTAATAAAGGACAGACCTTGAGTTGAGTTTTAATCACCTTTTAAAGTGTGAGAGTGAATCTCCTTAGTTAATTGAGTGATTTAAGAAATTGGTTTATCAAGGAACACCATCTTGTGTGTGACACCAATTCCGAAGGAGTGATTCTTCCAACCACCTTCTTCATTCTCCTTCTTCATCATTCTAAACCATCATTCTCCATCCAAACACATTCAGACTTTGAACCAAATCCCTACCATTCAGCCCTCCTTAAACTCGCTACTTTCTCTCTCCTTATCTAGTCCATTTTCTAAATTTTCATACAAGTACAAAAAAAAACTTTTGAAGATCCATCCTCAACCCTTGTGCAAATGGGTTTACATCATTTTGGTATCAGAGCCAGGTTCAAGGGTTTTTCAAAATTGCTTGGGCTGAAATTTCTTGGTAACATCCTTCTAATTTCTTCTTTGCCATTTTATATTACCTTGTTCATGCTATTTTTTTTTATTGAGGCTGAACCATTGCAAAAATTAGGCCTTTAATTTCTTGTTTAAAAAAAGGCAGAAACTTATTTTAAAAAAATAAAATTTATTTTGACTGAATGGTTCATGCTATAATAGCTTTCAAAAATTCTTGAAGGTAATATAATTGGTTGTTAGAAGGTTTGAATTGCCAAATTTTGAAGTTTAATTCCTTCATAAAAAAAAAACAATCCCATGGTGTAGTTGCTGGAATTTTTGTCCTTGTTCTAAAAGCCTTTGTTAGCCTAACCCTAAGTCTTTTCCTTGTCACAAATTGGTGGTTGAACATTGTGTAAACTTTCTCTTGAGTTGCTTTAGAACTCAAGGAGAATTCTAGAGTGGAAAAAGGCAAGAGTGCACAACATTAAAAAAAGCTATATTTGAGAGACACACTTGAGTGTGGTGAGGTTCTATTTTCAATATAACTTTTATTATTTTCATTTTGAATATGTCAGGTGGTGGTGAACATCAATTGGATAGGGCACAAAGATTCTTGTTGGATGCTCTCAATGCTCAAATGCAAAGACTATTGAGAGAGAACAATGAGGAGTTGTATGAAAGAATTGAGAGATTAGAGAATCGTGAAGGTCATTAGGAAGAAAGGAGATGAGGAAATGGTGGTGGTCCAAGGCAAAACTGAGTTGAAGGAGTCAAGCTCAACATTCCTCCCTTTAAAGGCAAAAGTGATCCAGAGGCATATTTGGAGTGAGAGCTCAAGAGAGAGCATATCTCCTCATGTAACACCTATGAGGAGGCCCAAAAATTGAAGCTAGCAGCCATGGAATTCTCGGATTTTTCTCGTGTGGTGGAACAAACTACAAAGGGAGAGAGCTAGAAATGAGGAGCCTTTGGTTGAAACTTGGGTTGAGATGAAAAGGATCATGAGGAAGCGGTATGTGCCGGCAAGCTATACTAGGGACTTAAAATTCAAACTTCAAAAGTTGTCCCAAGGTAGCAAAGGCATTGAGGAATACTATAAAGAAATGGAGGTGCTTATGATTCAAACCAAGATAGAAGAGGATGAAGAGGTAACTATGGCTACATTTCTTAGTGGTATAAATAATGATATCCTTGATGTTGTTGAGCTATAGGAATTTGTTGAAAAGGAGGATTTGCTTCACAAAACAATCCGAGTAGAGCAACAATTGAAGAGGAAAAGTGTGGCCAAAAGTAGTTCCACTAATTATGGTTCTTCTAGTTGGAAGGACAAGAGTAAAGGGGCTGCCACCTCTAATGCAGCACCTATACCATCAAAAAACTCCTCCAAAATTCCAAGAACAATCCTCAAAAAAGAGCTGGGATATGAGAGGTTTTCGATGCCAAGGCTTGGGACATTATGCATATGAGTGCCCTAACAAGAAAGCCATGATTCTTAGAGATGGAGAGTACATTAGTGAGTCCGAAGTTGAAAAGGGAGAAGAAAGTGAGGATGATGAGGAGGAAGTGGAGAAAACACCGGATGGAGAATTGTTGATGATTAGGCGGTTACTTGGCCATCAATTGAAGTTTATGGAGGAAAGTCAAAGAGAAAACATTTTCCACACTAGATGTTTGATCAATGGCAAAGTTTTGCATGGTGATCATTGATGGAGGGAGTTGTACCAATGTGACAAGTGCAAGACTTGTGTCTAAATTGAATTTAGTCACAAAACCACATCCTAGGCCGTATAAGCTTCAATGGCCTAGTGAGGATGGAGAGGTGCAAGTAAGGAAGCAAGTGGAGTTGGATATTTCCATTGGAAAGTACAATGATAAGGTGCTTTGTGATGTTGTTCCTATGGAGGCCAGCCACTTACTCTTGGGGAGATCATGGCAATTTGATAAGAGGGCTAATCATGATGGTTTCACCAATAAGATCTCTTTCACACATCAAGGAAAAAAGATAGTGCTCAAACCATTGAGTCCACAAGAAGTGTGTGAGGATCAAAGAAAAATGAGAGAGAAAATTCTTCAAGAAAAGAGAGAAAAAGAAAAAGAGAGCGAAACACTTGAGAGTTCAAAAAGTGAGGAAAAAAA
Source organism: Glycine soja (assembly GCF_004193775.1). Taxonomy (NCBI): domain Eukaryota; kingdom Viridiplantae; phylum Streptophyta; class Magnoliopsida; order Fabales; family Fabaceae; genus Glycine; species Glycine soja. The sequence goes on along the minus strand of NC_041003.1, from coordinate 16,966,883 downwards.
GAGGGAAACACAAGAGAGGAAAAAGATGAGTGAAACACTTGAAGTGAGGGAGAATTTTCTAGCAACAAAAGGAGAGGTCAAAGGGTTGTTTCATTCAAAACAACCCCTATACTTGTTGATTTGAAAAAAATTATGTTTTGACCACTAACACTTTTGACAATGTTGAATTGGCTTCTAGTGTGAAAACTCTTTTGCAAGAATTTGAGGATGTGTTTCCATCAAGTGTTCCAAGTAGGTTGCCACCATTGAGGGGAATTGAGAATCAAATTGATCTCATGCTGGGAGCTTCTTTGCCTAATAGGCCAGCTTATAGGAGCAACCCTCAAGAGACCAAGGGGATCCAAAGACAAGTGGAAGAACTCATTGGTAAGGGATGGGTAAGAGATAGCATGAGTCCATGTGCTGTCCCGATAATTTTGGTTCAAAAAAAAAAGATGGTTCTTGGAGGATGTGCTCCGATTGTAGAGCTTTAAACAATATTACCATTAAATATAGGTATCCAATACCTAGACTTAATGATTTGCTTGATGAATTGCATAGTGCTTGTTTCTTTTCCAAAATTGATTTGAAAAGTGGTTACAATCAAATAAGGATTAAAGAAGGAGATGAATGGAAAACCGCTTTCAAAACTAAATATGGATTATATGAATGGTTGGTTATGCCTTTTGGTTTAACTAATGCACCAAACACTTTTATGAGATTAATGAACCATGTTTTGAGAGAATTCATTGGTAAATTTATGGTGGTGTACTTTGATGATATCCTTGTTTATAGAACAACCCTTGATTTGCATGTTGCACACTTAAAATCAGTGTTGTGTGTGCTTAGGAAGGAACAATTGTATGCTAACCTTGAAAAATGCATTTTTTTTCAAAGACCATGTTGTGTTTCTTGGTTTTGTAGTGAGTTCCAAAGGGGTTTAAGTTGATGAAGAAAAGGTCAAGACTATCTAAGAGTGGCCTACACCTAAAAGTGTGACCGAGGTGAGAAGTTTTCATGGCCTAACAAGTTTTTATAGGCGATTTGTGAAGGATTTTAGTACCTTGGCAGCACCTTTGAATGAGGTAATTAAAAAAATGTTGTTTTCAAATGGGGGGAGAAACAAGAAGAAGCTTTCAATGCTCTTAAGCAAAAGTTAACCAATGCCCCCATACTTGCTTTACCAAATTTTTCAAAATCTTTTGAAATTGAATGTAATGCTTCAAATGTTGGGATTGGGGCTGTATTGTTACAAGAAGGCCATCCAATTGCTTATTTCAATGAAAAATTAAGTGGCCCTACCCTTAACTATTCTACTCATGATAAGGAGTTGTATGCCTTAGTGAGAGCGTTGAAAACATGGCAACACTATCTTTATCCCAAGGAGTTTGTGATCCATAGTGACCATGAGTCCCTAAAATACTTAAAGGGACAAGGAAAACTAAACAAAAGGCATGCCAAATGGGTGGAATTTCTTGAGCAATTCCCTTATGTTATTAAACATAAAATGGGAAAAGGAAATATTGTTGCGGATGCCTTGTCAAGGAGGCACTTTTTGCTTTCTATGCTTGAAACAAAAATGATTGGATTTGATTGCTTGAAATAATTGTATGAAGGAGATGACAACTTTGGTGAAATCTTCAGAAATTGTGAAAAGTTTTCTAAATATGGTTTTTATAGATATGAGGGCTACCTTTTCAAAGAAAATAAATTATGTGTGCCCAAGTGTTCTACTAGAAACATGCTTGTGTGTGAAAATGCATACAAGATTGAATTGCCCGGTGAGTATAATGTGAGTACTACATTTAATGTGTCTGACTTAACTCTTTTTGATGCAGATGGAGAAGCCGATTTGAGGAAAAATCCTTTTGAAGAGGGAGAGAGTGATGAGGACATGGCAAGGACTAAGGGCAAGGAACCTTTAGAAGGACTTGGAGGACCTATGACAAGGGCTAGAACAAAGAAGGCCAAGGAAGCTCTTCAACAAGTGTTAACCATGCTATTTGGATTTAGGCCCAAGTTACAAGTGGAGAAGCTTTGGATTGTCAATTGCATCATGTTCCAAGAAGAGTAGAGGGTGCCACCTTTGTTGAGTGATTTTATTAGCATTTTGTTAGTTGAAATAAAGGCCCAAACTTGTGTTAAAGTGGCTGTCAATTTTGGATTTGCACCACCAATGGGCTTGTTTTAATTTGAAGAAATTAAGGTTTAATAAGGTGGAAACTCTAGGCTTGTGGCTGCCTCATGGCTGACCAAGAGTTGCGCATTTTTCCACATGTTTTGTGTCTTAATTATAGTTTTAATTAGATATAATGACACCATCAATTGTTGTTATTGGTGATCATTTGTCTTAATTCTAGTTTTAATTAGGTATAATGACACCATCAATTGTTGTTATTGGTGATCATTTAATCTTTTCACTTTTGTAACCAACTTGATGCCATTCCTACTTCTGGGCTGTGCATTTTCTAATAAAGGACAAACCTTGAATTGAGTTTTAATCACCTTCTAAAGTGTGAGAGTGAATCTCCTTAGTTACTTGAGTGATTCAAGAAATTGGTTTATCAAGGAACACCACCTTGCGTATGACACCAATTCCAGAGGAGTGATTCTTCCAACCACCTTCTTCATTCTCCTTCTTCATCATTCTAAACCCTCATTCTCCATCCAAACACATTCAGACTTTGAACCAAATCCCTACCATTCAGCCCTCCTTAAACTCGCTACTTTCTCTCTCCTTATCCAGTCCATTTTCTGAATTTTCATACAAGTACAAAAAAATACCTTTGAAGATCCTTCCTCAACCCTTATGCAAATGGGTTTACATCACTTGTCGTGCACAAGCCATCCCCCCCCCCATGGTGATCAGCCTGAGTCTCAAGGAAGTTTTAAATCGAGTGACATGCCCCCAAGTACTTGTATTTTTCCTCATGAAAAACTACATGTACTTACTGATAAAGTTTATACTATATCCATGCAATTATGAAGTATGAAACACTGACTGTAGATAGTTAAATTTTTTAAGCAATCCCCTTCCCTCTCCAAGGACGCTTGAAATTTTTAAACCAATCCCTTTCCCTCTCTTGGGATATCCAATAGGTCATTGCACCCCCCATGTACACACACAACATACATCCATCACAATGACATTATCAACATCAACATCAACATCATCTCATCTCAATGACATCATCAACATCAACATCATCTCATATCAATATTATCATCAACATCAATATCATCTTATCTCAATATCATCATCAACATCAACATCATCTCATATCAATATCATCGTCAACATCAACATCATCTCATATTAATATCATTATCAACATCAATATCATCTCATATCAATATTATCATCAACATCAACATCAACATCAACATCAACATCAACATCATCTCATCTCAATTTCATCAACATCACAAACAATCACATTTCACATGCATACATATAAATTCACATTCCTCAGGTCTTTAGACAACAAAAATCTCATACAACAACAATCCATAATACTACGAGACTGATATTTTAGAGAAAATTATAAGTTAAAGAGGAGAACTATGGTATACAAAGCAAACTCTTATGCTCATTTAAAATTTAATAAAGAAATAAATAGAAGAACAAATATAAAATTTTGGGCAGAGTCTCCTCTGTAATTAAGACTTTTCCCAAAAATTCCAATCATTACAACAACAACATCATTCACAATTTCAATCATCAATAACAAATATATCACATCCCATTAGTTAAAAACAAGATATTTCTTGAAAACCAGCATTCACAGGGACAAACATACATCCCTATAATTGGGTCCCCTGACCCCAACTATGGTATCAAAAGTTGTAAACAAACAATAAAATCCCCTCACCTATGTATTTCTCTTCATTAGTTCCTTGTGGCGTTGTTCTGAGATCTCTTAGTTTCACGTCTGTTCGTCCAAATGCAGAGCTCTGTATACCAAATCGAAGACAATTCAGTATAGATTTCAAAGACAAGGTTGATATCAACTTTTGGGTTTAAATACCCATTCAATTTAAAAAGGGCATAAATGGGTGTTTTGAGATCCATATCAAAGAGACGTCATTTTAAGATTTTGATCATGCCACTATGACCGGGGTTAAGCTAAGGTTACAAAAATGAAGTCTAATTTATAAAAAGGTAACTTTTACGATGTCTCATTTTCAAGGGTTTTTCAAACGAAGTGTAAAAATATCCAATAACGATATCCAAATCACAAGAGATACAAAGAGGGGTTCAAACTAACTAGGAGAAGGCATAGAAATCACGGTTACCTCAAAGAAACTATGAAGGGAGGATTGGAGGCTACGTTCTCTATCAAATCCTCAAGTTGAGTTTTGAAGATTTTGCTCCGATTAAAGTGTTCTTCTCCGTGTGGTGGTCCGACGGCAAGCAATGGAGGCTTGTGGTAGTCATTAATGGTCATGGGTCGTGGATGAGGGGTTTCTAGGGTTTGGGTGATGGTTTAGAGAGAGAGAGATAGAGAGAGATGAAAATCGTGTTTTTCACACTGAAGAACATATTTATAATCTGCAGATCTCACTTAGTGGGTTGATCTCACTGAGTGAATTATCTTCTGTGTGGAATTGCACTTAGCACGCTTGTCTCGCTAAGCGAGATGTCCAAAGGTATTATTTTGCAAATCCCAATAGTCAAAACATGAAGATGAGGATTACAAACCTACAACCCAAATTTGAAGGCGATCTAACGGTTAACGAGTTTGAGATTATGGTTTTACCAAAATATGGTTTGAGTCAATCTCAAAATCACAAAATTCCAACACAGGTCAATCAAACTCCACATAACCTAACATCCATACCCAAGCAATTGCACAAGGATAATTCACACAACACTTCAACTAATCCTAATTAATCAAAATAATCAAATAACACAAGAAATACATCAAACATCTATTTTCAGTTATTGAAATTTTAGGGTGTTACACCACTTATAAGTTTTTTCTTACAATATTTGCTTTGGGCCCTTAATTTCCAATCAAGATGTTTAATAGGTTTTTTAAAAAAAAACCCACAAAGTAGAAGATAGATTCCTAGCTATTTTATTTGGCCTTTCAGGTTCATCATCAAGTTCATCTTCTTCAACATCCTTAGATGAAATATTTTTTTCATTTACTTCAACACCAACCCCAACATTTTTATTGAACATAGCTTCAAAGAATTCCATGATTTAATAATTAAAGCTGAAATAATAAGCAATCACAAAATATAAAAATCATTTAATAAATATTATGAACATAATATTATTTATTTTAAAGTATTATATTAAATAAAAAACTGCTAGACACGTGAATGGGGGCTGGCTTTGCAACATCCATATCTTGGCATAAATTTTAATAAGAACGTATATAATAAATTTCAACTATGCAATTTTTTAAGAAAAAAGATACATATTCCTTTGACTAATGACTAATAATTATGAATCTACATAAGAGAGGAAACAAATTCATTCATGTACATGGCAACAAAATATGTAATGAGGAACTTATACAAAGAAATAAGAAATTAAGTTGCATAGGTTAAGAAACTTTAGTAAATAGTAGAAGCTAAAACCGGAGTGACAAATCACATTTCAACCACAAGAAATCCAAGTATAGGGTGTGATATACAGAGATTTAATCACATAAATAGAACACTCACATTTAACCACAAATAGACAAGATTCACAAAAAAAAGCCAATCACAAAACAAAAAGAAGGGTTTACACCCACAAGGTTTAAATCAGAGTGACAAAGGTACGACAATGGTAGGAGAAAGGGCCCGGAGGTGGTTTGATCAAGGATGATTCAACGATCTGTGAGAGAGAATAAAATCCCTGATATGCGAGAATGAATGAAAAAAATGATGTGTGAGCATGGAGGTGGTGCGAGTGTGACTAGGGAGATGACTATGCACGAGCACGATGGTGGAAAGAGAAAGTCACGATGGCAGGACTAGATATGGAGCTGTGGCACGAGTTCGAGGTTGACTGCAACCACGATGTGTAAGGGTGTAGCCGCGTAGGTGGTGCATTGGTGCGAGTGCTACCAGGGAGCAAATAATGTATGAGCACAACTGCACGACGACCAAAAAATGCCGAGGTGGCACAACCAGTGCAGGGCAAAGAAGGCCGGGAGGTGCGGCATGAGGAATAAAGGTTTGAGTTGTAAGTTCTAAAATTTTGAGTTAGTCTTCTCTCTCCTAGTCGTGCTACCCTTACAAAAAGCACAACATCATGTGTTTAGCGGGCTAGTCTATGAGCTCGTAGATTAAGCCCGCAAAGTCCTCGAGTTTCATGGACTAGATGGAAATTCACCTATAGTTATGCAAGCTTTTAAAAAGAAGGCTCGTTACTTGCACAGTTGGCAGGCTTAATTGATAGGTCCGTGGACCTGAACCCATATACCCACCCCCACTTGGGGGTCCCTCTCTTTGGAAAATCCCCTAAGAAAGGAGACTTCAATTATTTGATAGACAAAGTGGCCACCAAGCTTTAAGGATGGAAGGCTTCTCAATTATCTCTTGCAAGGATATTAGTGTCATTCAGACAAATGTTTTAAGAATCAAACCAGTCATCAAATTGATCGAGATGTTGGATTAATGAATTACCGATATAATTATATCAGTGGATCAGTATTCAAATCGGTTTGACTTGATATATATTAGCAATTTTTTTAAAATATAATATAATTATCATAATTTAATCAAGTTGATACTCTAAATTTAGAAACTAATATCAACATATGAGATTTACACTACAAGAAAAATGACCTATGCCTATAGACACTTTTGCCTACATGTTTAATCTAGTGTAGGTAAAACCTAGGAAAAACTTTTACCTACAAATATTTATCGTACGTAAAATCAAAGACTTGTACCTATAATTTTTTGGTGTAGGAAAAACTCAATAAAATACAAATGGTGAGTGTAGGTTAAATCTCGAAGAACTTATACCTACAACCACTTGGTGTAGGTAAAACTACTCTTATTATATAAATAAAATATTTTTTATAAAAAAATTATATGATAATAGTTTTCTGACACATTAAAGGTCTTTTGACACCCTGCAATGCAACCGTGACCATATTTTTTGGTAATATAAAAGTTTTCCGACTCACCACAACCGCAATTTAAAACCATGACATGAATAAAAGGATTAACTTCTATAGATTTAAACATAAAAAGAAAAAACTAAATAAGAAACAAAGAAACTCACTCCCTCACTCACATACTTGGCTTGGAAAACACAGAGTCCAAAGTCAATAGCCTTGAGAATAGAATTCTCCTTCTTATTTGCAAAGAGAAAATTATCAGGCTTAAGGTCTTGATGCATAACACCATTGGCGTGACACACTCATTTTTTTCTTTTCTTCTTCTTTAGCTTTCTTGGGAACTATCATACCCTAATTTCGTCCGGGGACCATTGTTTGGTGGCATGCAACCTTCGCTTGACCGCCTTGAGGTACTTAATCCCCATCGTTAGGTAATCTGTAAAGTTCCGCAACATTCCGGAAGTAAAAAAGAAACATTGTTGCGCAATCCGTAAAGTTCCGCAACATTTCAGAAGTCAAAAAGAGCATTGTTGCGTAATCCGTAAAGTTTCGCAACATTCCGGAAAGAAAATGGATGTCGTTACGGAATCCGTAAAGTTTCGTGAGATTTCGGAAAGAAAATAGCCAAAAACACAAAAAGGGGGGGGGTGAACTTATCAAGATAGGGTGTAAATAGTAATTTGAGTCTAGGCCATTCCGAAACATTTTGGAAGTTGGGTTGCTTAAGGAGGAAGCAACTGGGTGGCAAGCTCCTCCACGTTTTTGAAAAATGGTTTCCGGGGCTTCCGTGGCTTCCGTAAAATTTCCGAAAACCTTGGGTAAGCATATTTCACTTAACATTGGTGAAAGGGAAGAGAAAAAAATGACAATCAAATCTGAAACACTTTCGTAAGGCTTCCGTAACTTTTTCGTAAAATACGAAAAGGGGGGTGAACTTAGTAATTCAGGTGCGCTTAGACATCTTCTTCATTAAGTCTCTGGGCGGCAAGCACCTCTCCTTTTCTCTATAAATAGGGGAGGGGGGTTGTTTCAAAAATACTCATCACCCCTTAGCTATGCATTTCGGCTATTTTGGGCAAAAAACACGTTTTCGTGAAGAAAAAATTGAGTCGAAGTGCTTCCGTAATGTTTTCGTAAGCGATTTTGTGGAAATTCTTCATCGTTCTTCATCGTTCTTCACCGTTCTTCGTTCGTTCTTTGTCGTTCTTCGGTCTTCAACCGTAAGTTCCCGAAATCGAATCTTTCAATTCATTTTATGCACCCTTAGTGGTGCCTACATGTTTTGTGTATTTTCACTTTAATTTCGCTTACTTTCAGTTTTCTTTTCTTCCGTTTTTAACGTGCTTTAACCGTTTCTTTAAGCCGTTTTCTCACCTAATAAATGATAAAATGAATTTCAACCGATCATTTGCGTTGTAATCTCGTTTAATCACTGTTAAAACAAAATCTATCCGATCATTCACGTTGTAATCTCGGTTAAACCAAAAAAGGCAAAATAATAATAAAATAATCAAAATATCTTTGAATAAAATAATCAAAAAAATCAATCGGACGTTTTTCTTTGGAAGTTTCCTTGGATCAATTGACTAATAACCAAAGTGAAACTAAGGCAAAAATCAACTCACAAATCAAGCTTCGTCCGCAAAAAATCACTAAAAACCGTTTTAAGGTCCAACGCCTTAAACGATCCTCTTTGCTTTTATCGGTTAACATGGACCGTTCAAAAGCATAAAATCAACATGTAACTTTACCGCTTTTGCGAGAACTACGTAGGTTTGATTTCTTCTTCGATGAAGGATACGTAGGAGCAAAAACCCTGCTTTTGTCGACCTCGTGAGATGGTTAGAGGTCCAACGCCTTAGCTTTCTCACTAAGTAAAATGGATCATTTTAAGGTTCAACGCCTTAAATGACCCCCTTCCAAGTAAAAAGAATCACTTGATTCGCCCCTTTTGAAAGAACTACGTAGGTCTGATTTCCTTTTCACAATTGAGGAATACGTAGGGGCAAGGAAAACACCCTTATCGATTACAAAAAGATAAAAAATACAAAAAGGCATAAAAAGACATAAAAACGTAAAAAAAGGAAAATAAAACAATTTGAAGACATCTTTGCACACTCGATTAAAGTCTGCCGTCCTTTGTGACGGACGCGTGGGGTGCTAATAACTTCCCCATGCGTAAATACAACTCCCGAACCTTTCACACTTAAAGTTCATGGACCACACCTTTTCGGTTTTTCCGACGTTTTCCTCAAATAAACGTTGGTGGCGACTCCGCGCATCTTCCTCCCATGGAAGACGCACCCGTGAGCCCTCGCGTCGCCCTCCCGCCGAAGGGTAGGTTGCGACAGGAACCAAATAGGTTTATGATTGGAACAATGCATGGAAGGGTGCAAGAGAAGCGGGGTTTGGATTCGGCTTTCGCTAAGGTCAACCTGATCAGAAATGACCTGCGTTGGCTAGGTAAATGAATGTTAATTGCATTTTCTTCTACCGTTTTTAGATTGTTTTGTTCCTCTGTCATTGCTAGGTTGCGGTTTCATTGCTTTTATTGATATTAATGTGGCTCCATGTAGAGCTTGTAGGCCTTGGAACTTCTTCATCAATGGAGTCCTTTGCTTCTTGAAGATCAAGGGCAGTTGAATGGTGAAGGAGGAATGGTGATTGGAGACACCACTTTAAGGAGAAAATGATTTAAGAACAAGCTCACCACCATAGGAAGCCATGGATAAGAATTTGAAGGTAGGAGAAGATGAGTGGAGGGAGAGAGAGGAGGGGCACGAGATTTTGAGAGAGAGAAGAGGGAAAAAGAGGTTTGAACTTAGAAGTCTAATTTATCAAATGATTAAAGTTGAAAAATGCACACACAAGGCTTATAAGTGCCAAATTTCAGTTGTTTTTGGGATTAAATTGTTAGCACTTATCCTTCGATTGTAATAGTTTTCTTCCAAATTACCCTTAAATCTAGTTGTTTATATATATATATTGTATATTTCCTAATATTATTGCTTAAACATGAAAGATTCATCCATGATTCTGTAGCTTTTTGATGGTTCTTTGATGGATCCCGAAACAAAGCTTTAAAGATGGGAAAAATGGTCATTTCATGAAGGTTTCTGACCCTAAATTTGCCCAAGCTAGCATTTGGCTCGCTTGGGCTAAAGAGAAAACTTCAGCCATAAGCAAACCACTCGCTTGGGCGAGCTGATTCCTTCAGGTTCCCCCTGCACTAGATGGCTTTTTCTAGAAATAGCCATGCAGGGGAAGAGGAAAAAAGAGGATACCAGCAACCTGAAATCAGTAGAAAAACGTAGAAGAAGAAGGATAAGAGGAAAAGTGGAGCCGAGGTGCTGTACAATGATGTGGATCACTTCCTTGATCATTTCTCTTGTTAGTCTTGTGCTCTACTCAATGATCGGTTAGTTTTTCTTAAGGATTGGATGTAATCTTTGTACCCTTATGTATCCCTTTTGATATTATATATGTATTAATCTTTTCTACTCATTGTTGGTAATTTCATTCTACTTGTAATGCTTGATTCTATTTGATCACTAGTGTCATGAAATTGGATTCTAAGTGAGACTAGAAAGTAATCTTAGAATTTGAACTGAATGATTTTACTCTTTACGTTACGTTGCTAGGAATAGAGCATAACTTTTTGATTGCAAAAAGCACGAGAATATAATCGTAATGCTGGGATATTTACTGTATATGTGAAAGATCGATATTTAGTAAATATTCTTAGGTTTCAAGTGTGAGGAATCAACTTGGGATAATTATGTGTGCATCAGTAATGATAAAAAATGATTTATACATGTTAATCTTGTTAGGATACTAAGGGTATGAGCAATAAAATCCAATCCTATGTTTTCTTGAATTAATTTAGATCGTTTCCGCAATTTTCGTATTTCCGGCACACCGAATTATGTATTTTCGTTAATTCCGTTATTTTCATAAATACGTTATTTTTACTATTCTTTTACTTTCAATTAGTTAAACCAAAACCAAATGATATTCGATTGAATTTGTACATAACTATTAAACTGAGATAACCTTTATCCAAATGAATTAAGTAACTCAAGTCCCTGTCCAGACAAACTCTTTTATAAATGTGAAACCTACAACGACAATTGGTACGCTTGCCAAAAGTCTTAACAAGGCCTCTATTTATAGTCTATGTGTCACACAAAGTTGGAAGGAGATTTGAATTTCTTTTCAAATTTAACTTGAATTTAAATTTGAATTTGTGAAGCCAAAATTTCACTAATTATGATTAGTGAATTTCAGTTATGGTTCAACCCACTAATCCAAGATCAAATCCAAGATTCTCCACTAAGTGTGCTTAGGTGTCATGAGGCATGTAAGGCATGAAGGACATGCACAAAGTGTGACTATATGATGTGACAATAAGTGTAGCAAGCAAACGCTCTCCTCCCCCTTAGGTTGGTTTGAAATTTAATTGGATTGGGCTTCTTCCAATTCAATTAAATTTCTTTTCCAACACACACATCAAATAATGCACTCAATGCATATGGAATTACAAAACTTCCCCTAATACAAAAATTAGTCTAGGTGCCCTAAAATACAAGGGCTGAAAAATCCTAGATTACTAGGGTACCCTAAACTTGTGGGGTACCCTCCCTACACTATGGAGCCCTAAATACAAGGCCCAAAAAATAATGAAACCCTAATCTAATATGTACAAAGATAAGTGGACTCATACTTAGCCCATGGGCCCAAAATCTAATCTAAGGCTCATGAGAACCCTAGAGCCTTCTCCTGCATCCTTGGTCCAATCTTCCTGGAGTCTGCTAGGCATGGCTTGATGATGGGTCCAAGGAGGATTGTGTCATCCCCTCACTCTTAAAGAATATTTTTCCTCAAATCTGCATACCCCTCATCACCTGAATCAGCTACACCTGCAAAAGGAACCAAATTAGTAAGGTTAAAGGTGTCACTAACTCCATACTCCTCTGGAGGTCTAGCCTATAAGCATTGTTATTGATCCTCTCCAAGACTTGAAAAGGGGTATCACCTCTGGGGCTAAGTTTGGACTTTCTCTTAGTAGGAAATCTATCCTTCCTAAGATGGAGCCAAACCCAATCCCCTTCGTTAAGCACCAACTCCTTCCTTTTTCTATTTCCTTTAGTTGCATACACTTTTATTTGGTTCTCTATTTGGTCCTTAACCCTCTCATGTAATTTCTTCACAAACTTTAACCAAGATACCCCTTCTTTATGCATAAAAGAAGTGTCAAGTGGAAGGGGAATTAGGTCCAAAGGTGTGAGAGAATTGAACCCACAGACAACCTCAAAAGGTGATCGTCTAGTAGTTCAATGAACCCCCTTGTTATAGGAAAACTATACATGAGGAAGGTACTCATCATAAGACTTGTGATTGCCTTTTAGGAGAGCCCTTAGCAATGTGGATAGAGATTTATTCACTACCTATGTCTTCCCATTAGTCTGTGGGTGACAAGTGGTGGAGAAAAGGAGCTTAATTCCTAGCTTAGCCTATAAAGTTTTCCGAAAATGGATAAGGAACTTAGCATCTCTATTAGACACAATAGTCTTAGGAAAACCATGAAGCCTCAAAACTTCTCTAAAGAAGAGTCTTGAGATGTGACAAGCATCATCTACCTTGTGGCATGGTATGAAATGTGCCATCTTGCTAAACCTATCCACCACCACAAAGATAGAGCCTACACCCCTCTGGGTCCTAATAAGCATACGGACAAAGTCCATACTAATATCTACCCATGGTGTAGATGGAATGGGTAAGGGTGTATATAGCCCATGAGGCATCACCCTAGACCTGGCTTGTAAACAAGCCACACACCTAGTGCAATACCTATGAACATATTTTTTCATATGGGGCCATAAGAATTTTTCCTTGAGGAAGACAAGAGTCTTATCAATTCCAAAATGCCCCATTAGCCCATCCTCATGACTCTCCCTGACCAACAACTTTCTAATGGATCCTTGGGGTATACAAAGCCTTCCCTCCTTGAACAAATACCCCGTAGCAATGTAGAATCCATCTTGGGCCTTTGGGGGAATGGTCTCAAGTGCGGGAATTGTGGCAGTGCTAAGGGAAGTCTCCTTTGAGAGGAGAAGGTAGAAAGATTGCTTGAGAAGAAGAGCTCTCTTAATATCTCCTTTTGTTGCAAAATGACTCTCCTTCTTTATAAGTTTCTTAGAGGAACACCCTCCCTCTTTTTCCTTCTCATTGACCTTTGGAGCTAAGGTCTTACTATTCTTTTTTTTTTCTTTTGTTTTTCTAACTTTTCCTCATCCCTCTTGTCCTTCATTATAAGTTGGTCCTTAGCTACTTGCGAAGGTGTTTGAAGATGCAACACAAATTTAGTGCCAAGATGGGTGAGGGTAATCCCATTAGTTAAGCCTTTGTAAATGATCTTCCTATCAAAATGCTATGGTCGTCTTAAGAGAATATGCCCTGCCTCCATGGGAACTATATCATAAATAACTTCATCCTTATATGTCCCAATGGAGAAAGGTACCTTCACTTATTGGTTAACTATCATTTCCCCTAGCTCATTGAGACATTGAAATTTATAAGGTTTTGGGTGGGGAATGATAGTGAGGTTCAACTTGGAAACTAATCTTGCAATGACCTGCCTCGTCGCTACGATATCACCACTCTAAACCGCGAGAAATATCAATTTTTAAATGAAAACTCTGTTAATTTGCTTATGAAAAATGAAAGTAAATTTTTTTTTCGATATACATTCACCAAACAACGCACCATTACTTAAGTGAATATATATATATATAGGTATAGTAACCTAGTACACATCATTCACATAATGGAAAATAAATTTGTTCATACATATAATTAAATTTGTGATTTACATCTTCAAATCAACAAAAAGAATTATGGAACCAGCTATGGAGGAGTTGATTAAAAAAACACAACTCTCTCCAAAAATAATCCCAACGTCATCACGTCGACTCGGCGGCTCCACAAAAGAATCTCACTTCTCGTCCACTACTGCTGTCATTCTACTCCCACGAACAAAAGTTTGCGATCATCACAAGTACCAACCACCCAGTATAAAATTTTTGAGGGTGAGTTTATTATAAAAGAAATTAATACAAAAATAACTACAATTAGTAAGAAAACATTAACAAATATCATAAGCTTACACAAACATTCACTAGTCCAACACACACTCAACAAATAGTCATCATCAGTCCATAGTTCCAATCAATCATGCTCAGTATGATGCATGCACCTGACCTCAACTCTCAAATGCAATGTGGTACCATCCCAAGGAAATAGCCTAAGCGTGTCCACACGACACTCTCATTTAGGAAAACTAGGCAGTAAGTGTCGAGGTCATCCTGTCATGCACAGACAACTCCCCCCCCCCACGGTGATAAGCCTGAGTCTCAAGGGAGTTCCAAACCGAGTGACATGCCTCCTAGTACAAGTATTCATCCTCACGAGAAACTACAAGTACTTACTGACAAAGTTTATACTATTTCCATGTTATATGAAGTATGAAACATGGGCACCATCAAATGCACTGACCGTGGATAATTTAAGATTCTAAGCCATCCCCCTCCAGAGATGCTTAAAACTCTTTACCCACTCTATTTGCCCCACCAGGGACATCCAACAAGGTCACTACACCCCCATGAACATACACATCACACATCATATGAAACATGGGCACCATCAATGCACTACTGTGGGTAATTAAAGATTCTAAGCCATCCCTCTCCAGAGATGCTTAAAACTCTTTAACCACTATTTCCCCCACTAGGGGCATCCAACAAGGTCATTGCACCCCCCATGAACATACACATCACACAATGTATGAAACATGGGCACCATTAATGCACTGACCGTGGATAATTAAAGATTCTAAGCCATCCCCCTCCAGAGATGCTTAAAACTCTTTAACCACTATTTCCCCCACCAGGGACATCCAACAAGGTCAATGCACCCCCCATGAACATACACATCACACATCATATGAAACATGGGCACCATCAAATGCACTGACCATGGATAATTAAAGATTCTAAGCCACCCCCCTCTAGAGATGCTTAAAACTCTTTACCCACTCTATTTCCCCCACCAGGGACATCCAACAAGGTCACTACACCCCCCATGAACATACACATCACACATCGCATGAGACATGGGCACCATCAATGCACTACTGTGGGTAATTAAAGATTCTAAGCCATCCCCCTCCAGAGATGCTTAAAACTCTTTAACCACTATTTCCCCCACCAGGGACATCCAACAAGGTCAATGCACCCCCTATGTACATACATAATATACATCATCACAATGTATTTTCAACATTTCATCTCAATATCACTCTCAACATCAACATTATCTCATCTCAATGACATTATCAACAACAACAACATCATCTCATATTAACATAATCATCAATAACAACATCAACTCATATTGACATAATCATCAATAACAACATCATTTTATATCAATATCATCATAAACATCAACTTCACCTCATAACAATTAATGTCATCAATAGAAACATCAACAGTAAGTCACATTTCGCATATACATACATCTATAGTTCATGCCTAAGATTCATACTTCCCAGGTCTTTAGACCGCACAAGTCTAATAGTAATGTTATTAATCAATAATAGATATATCGCATCCCATTAGTCAAAAACATTGTTTTCTTGAAAACCAGCATGCAATAGGGATAAGCATACATCCCCATAGTTAGGTTTCCTGACCCCAACTATGGCATTAAAATCTACAAACTATAATAAACTCCCCTAACCTATTGTGAGCTCTCCTTCAGTTCCTGTTTGCGTTGCTCAAAGGTCTCTCTCGTTCACGCTTGTCAGTCCTAATGCAAGGTTCTATATGCCAAATTGAAGGGAATTTAGTATAGGTTTCAAAAACAAGGTTAATAACCATATTCGGAGTCCAATACCCCTGTCAAAACATAAAGGGCTGAGGGGTGGTGGAGAAGGAGGTGTTAGGGTTTGGGTGGCGTTTTGGAGAATATGAGAGTGAAAAATCGTGTTTTTCAAGCTGAGGAATGTATTTATAATTTGGAAATCTTGCTTAGCGAGCTTGTCTCGCTAAGCGGGAGTCCACTTTTCTCGCTTAGTGTGCAAATTCTCGCTCAGTGCAACTTCCTCTGCGCTATGGATCGCTCAGCGGGCCAATTCTTGCTTAGCATAATTCCCTCTTTGGTCGGAATTGCGCTTAGCGAGACATAAAAAGTTGTTATTTTCAAAATCCCAACGGTCAAACTTTGGGGAAATGTCTTAGGAAGCTCTAGAAAGAAATTGTAAGACGATCTAACAGTTAAAGAATCCGGGATCGTGATTCTAAGGGAATAGGTTTAGGTAAAATTTAAAATCTCATAATTTCAACTTAGCTCAACAAAACTCCACATAACTCAACATCCACATCAAGAAATTCACACATGACTAATTCAAGCCATACCTCCACTCATTCAAGTCAACCATATAGTCAAATAACACAATAAATATAATTAAACATCGATTTATAAATAGTAATATTTGAGGGTGTTACAAATCTTGTGCTACAACAATTGCAATAAGATCCACTATCCACAATGAGAGAACAAGTTTCATCTAAAATTTTGCATCTTGTATGAAAGATGTTTTGTCTTTGGGATTAGGATAGATCACAAGATTGGCCTCCAAGGAGCCTTTTAACCATTAGAAGGTCACCATCTTCATGGGGGTAGACTTCCTCACTAGACTCTTCACTTCTTGCTTCATCTTCACTTCCACTAGAGGAAGGGGATGAAGTGGTCTCTTCTTGACTACTATAAATGTATAGACCCCTCATAATCATAGTTTTCTTCGTGGGGCATTGAGAGGCAATGTGACCTCTCCCAAGACATTTGAAGCATTTAGTGTTGCTAGACCTTGCTTGGGAACTAGTCTTAGGGGTGGGTTTCTCTATGGTCTTACCCCCTTATCTTCCTTGGGTTTTAAAGGTGCAGCCCCCAAAATTCCTTGGGCTTGGTCCTTTCTTGGATAAGAGTGAAAGCCATATAAGATTTTGAAGAAGAATTTCTTTTAAGTTGCTCCATTCTTATACAAAGTTGGACAGGCTCATCTAGGTCTCTATATGGAAGGAGTTTAGCCTTGTCCCTCACATCCATAGTAAGCCCACCATGGAACCTAGCTATGCTTGTTCTTTCCTCCTCCCTAAGTCTAGCTCTTAAAAGGAGTAGTTCCATTTGTTGTCTATATTCTTCGACACTCATACTCCTTTGTCTAAGCCTTTGGAGCTTGTCCATAAGCACCCTTTCATAGTAGGAGGGAATATGCATTTTCCTAAGGGCACTCTTAAGATCATTACAATACTCTATTGGAGGATCCCCATGAATCCTCTTTCCCTAACAAGGGAATTCCACCAATAGAGGGCATACCCTTGGAAGCTAAGGGTAGCCAATGGAACTTTTCTCTCTTCACTAATATGATGGCAAGCAAAGAGTTATTCAACCTTAATTTCCCAATCTAGGTAGGCCTCAACATTATCTTTTTCATGAAAATATGGGAGGCTAATGGTAACCTCTTAAGATCTTCTACCCTTTTCTCTTCTTTGGGTGTGAGGTCTAGTATGAGACCTATGCCTCCCTCCGTAGTAGTCACTTAACTCTTCACTCAAACTTTTACAATACTCATGACTACCGTTGTTGATCGCTTCAGAAGGCTTAACACCCATCGATGTGGAATTTGTAAAGTTCCATGAGGTTTCAGAAGGGAAATAGCCAAAAAACACAAAAATGGGGGGTGAACTTATCAAGATAGGGGTATAAATAGAAATTTTCGAATGGGTTGCTTAAGGAGGAAGCAACCTAGCTCACCTGGACGAGCTTCCGTAAAATTCCCAAAACCCTAAATAAGCATATTAAACTTAAGATAAGTGAGAAGGAAGAAAAAAAAATGAAAATCAAGTCCGATATGCTTCTGTAAGGTTTCCATAACTTTTCCATAAATTACGAAAAAAAGGGGGTAAACTTAGTAAAAGGGGGGGGTGCCTCGGGAAGCTTCCTGAGGAAGCCACATGCTCGCCGGGGCGAGCTGGGCGGCAAGCACCACCCCCTTTTCCCTATAAATAGGTTGAGGGGGGCTGTTCCAGAGGGTCCCTGACCCCTATGCTATGCATTTCAGCTGTTTTGGGTGAAAAAATGTGTTTCCGTGAAGAAAATCCAAGCCGAGGTGCTTCCGTAATGCTTCCGAGACGTTTCTGTGAGCAATTTCGTGATGATTTTCCGCCGTTCTTCTCCTTTGTTCGTCTGTTCTTCGTGCGTTCTTCAACTGGTAAGTTTTCGAATCCGAGACTTTCAATTCATTTTGTTTTGTTGGCTTTCATCTTCATTTCATTCACTTTCGATTTTCTTTTCTTCCGTTTTTAACGAGCTTTAACCGATCGTTTAAGTTATCTCGCCTAATAAATGATAAAATGAATTTCAACCGATCATTTGTGTTGTATTGTCGTTTAATCACTGTTTAAGCAAAATCTAACCAATTGTCCACGTTGTAACCTCGGTTAAATAAAAAAGGCAAATAATAATAAAATAATCAAAATATCTTGAAATAAATAATAAAATAATCAAAATATCTTTGAATAAAATAATAATAAAAAATCAATCGGACGATTTTTCTTTGAAAGTTTCCTTGGATGAGTTGACTAATAAGCAAAGTGAAACTAAGGCTAAAATCAACCCACCAATCAAGCTTTGTCCGCAAAAGTCACTCAAAACCGTTTTAAAGGTCCAACGCCTTAAACGGTCCTCTTTGCTTTTATCGGTTAACATGGATCGTTCAAAAGCATAAAATCAACACATAACTTTACCGCTTTTCGCAAGAACTACGTAGGTCTGATTTCCTCATCGCAATTGAGGATAAGTAGGAGCAAAAGCCCTGATTTTGTTGACCATCCCAAGAGATCGTTAATGGTCCAATGCCTTAACGTTTCTCATCTTTAAAAAACCAAGAGATCGTTAATGGTCCAATGCCTTAACGTTTCTCTCCTTTCAAAACCAAGAAATCGTTAATGGTCCAACACCTTAATGTTTCTCTCCTTTTCAAAAATCAAAAGATCGTATAAAGGTCTAATGCCTTAAACGAATTTTGTTCGGTTAAAATATATCTTTCGAAAAAAGATAAAAACAACTTAAACAACGTTTAGTTCTAAAAGAACTACGTAGGTCTGATTTCCTCATCGCAATTGAGGATACGTAGGAGCGAGGGAAATACCCTTGTCGACCACAAAAAGATTAAAAATACAAAAGACCCCTAAAAATCTAAAAAACATAAAAAAGGGAAAATACATAAAAACATAAAAAGGGAAAATACGTAGTTTTGAAGTCATATTTGCACACTTGATTGAAGGCTGCCGTCCATTGTGACGGATGTGTGAGGTGCTAATACCTTCCCCGTGCGTAAAAACAACTCCCGAACCTTTCAAACTTAAAGTTCGTAGACCACACGTTCCGGTTTTTCTGAAGTGTTCCTTGAATAAACGTTGGTGGTGACTCCACACACTTTCCTCCCTTGGAAGACGCACCCGTGAGCCCCACATCGCCCTCCCGTCGAAGCAATTAAGGTCTTCAACAAATTTAACAAAGCAATTAAGGTCTTCAAATTTGTCTTCAATGCTAGTTTGTTTTCTCAAGTGTTTCACTCAAAATTTGGTGAGGCTTTGTTTGCTTCCAACCCAATGGTGCTCCTAGGATGGTTAACCTCCAAGACTAAAAAATCTTCCTTCAAGCAATGCACCAATTTCCTTTTCCGATCCTTATTGTAGGCAACACTTAAACACAAAAAAAAAAAAAAAGAATACAAGCAAGAAAATAAAAGATGAAATCAAAGCTAAACCAAAAGGAAATTTAACATGACATTAATTCAGCACCACGATATACATTCGCGAACAACACACCATTACTTAAATGAATACATACACACACACACACACAAAATGAAATTAAAATGCAGGAAGTACGGGATCAAACGGATAGATAGGAAGTAAGAATGATACAGAAGTGCATGCAGCGTTAAACTATTATCAATAAAGTTGTAATAAAATTCAAAATGCAAGAAGCATAAAAGAAACAAAAATGACGGCAGAGCCAGAAAGAATCTGTGAGGGGAGAAGAGAAGAAAACAGTAAATGAAATTAAAATGCAGGAAGCATAAAAGAGACAAAAACGACGGTAAAGCCGAACACAATTTGTGAGGGGAGAGAAGAGAAGAAACCGAAGCGGCAGCGGAGCCGCACCAGAATGGTTAGGAGGGAGAAGAGATGTGAAGAAAAACTTTCAGTTTATTAAACTCAAAAGAAACGCTTACAAAGATTTTTTCTCCACAGAGCTTCTCTCTCTAACACTTCTATCTGACTAGCCTAAAGGGTTCCCCACATTATGCCTGAGGTCTCCTTTTATAGCTAATAAAAGAAATGTTTGCTACAGTACTAGTTTCTTTGACCGGAACTATTATAATAATTACAACCGGTTATGTGACCGAATATTGAACGACAATTGAAATTTTAATCATTATCTAAACAAATACCATAACAATCATCTTCGTTTTGGTAGAAAGGGTCTTCTTCCTCTTCAGTTGAACTTGTTTCCTCCTTCTTTGTGGAAGAGCCTTCTTCTTCTTGTTGCAACATTTGTAGAACTTCTTTAAAGATTTTTAGTCAGGCTTTCTTTTGATTTTGAGCCTGCTAAAAATGCAGCAAGATGAGACTTCTGGTTCAGGAATACAGAAGTTTCTGGGTCAGGTCCCTTGAGAAATTCTGGATGTGATTGGAACCAAAGCTTCACATGTTTTGGATCAGCTTTGGATGTATCAAATTGTGCCGACCATTTTACAAATGCATTCCTTTGTAGTGATGGATATTGATTAGTTTTTTTAGTCTTACTGTAATGATATTGCCATGAAAAAATCCATGACAAAGCAAAAGTGGAGAAATAAGTCTACCGGAATTTGTGATTCCTGAGAATTAAATTGTTTTCTAAATTGAGCAAATCCTTGTTGAACCTGCTCTGGGAAAATCTCCGGAATAGGGCCAAAGAAATTCCACCATTGTAAGAACCAATTTGGGAAATTATAGATTGTGTTGGTTTTGAAAGATATTAACCATGAGTGCTTGAAGCGGGTGTTTTGGTGCCAAAAAACCTTTGTCCAAGCATCAACATAATCCCAATAGGTATAACCTACAGGATCAAATGGTACTGAAATTTTTTTCCCCTTGTTTAAGTCTGAACCAAAATGTCTTGGTTGAAGAACTTTTAGGATCAGTATTGTTGAGTAAGTGTTCAACGTCTGATCCTTTGGGTCTTTGAAATGCTTGATAGACACTGAATTCGAGTCAACCAGTATCAGTTCATAGAAGGTTCTTGACTTGTTGATGGCAGTTGGTTTGAAGTGAAATCCTGTCGGGAACGCCTTGGCTGTTGCCTTAAATGGGTTCTTATCCCAAAATTCAGGTTCCATCTACATAAAAGTTGAAAATTTGTTTTTGTAAATATAATTGTTAGTTTGTTTGGTGGGTGGTGTCTGAGTTTTGGCTAGGGTTTGTTTCCCTTTAGAATTGATATTTTGGTCATTGGAACATCTTGGATCATGTTTTGTAAATTTGTTTCAGAATCGTCGTCAGATTCTAAGGTAATCTCTGCCCAAGATTTTTTAATTATTTTTGGGAATTTAGTCAGACCTATTTCTTGAAGGGCCTGAATTGTTTGAATTGAGCAAGCATAGTCGGACAATGTTTGTTTGGCGGTTGCCGATTTAGGAGATTTCTGAGTGGATGACTCAGGTTTGACTGAGATGATTTGGGTCGATGACCCTTCAATTTTGGTTTTTTGGGTGGATGACCCAGCCTGGGTTGGTGACCCAGAAGATACTGAAGATGCTTTTTTGGTAGTTGGCTCTGGTAGAGCCAGATTGAAACCTTTTCCTAAGCTTCGACCTCCTCTCAGGGAGGTCCCTACTACCTTAGGAGGCATCACCTGTTTTCTGTAAGAATTCACGGGTAAGGTAGTCAGGCAGAGAGTTTGAGGTGCCCTTGATATATTCTATTTGAAAATCAAAGACACTTAAAATTGCTTGCCATCTTGCAAAAATTTGTTTTGAGGCAAGATTTTTTACATCCTTTTCTAAAATATCTTAGGCTGATTTACAATCAACCCTGATTAAAAATTTTTGATTTAAGAAATTCGATTAAAATTTGGAAATGCACAAAACAATTGCTAAAACTTCTTTTTTAACAGTTGAATATTTTAGTTGTGCAGAATTCCAATGTTTTGATGTATATGCAATGACATGTTCTTGGTCATGGATTCTTTGTTTAAGGATACCACCATAACCTATGTCGGATGCATCAGTGTCAACAATTTTGAATGCTTGTGGGATAGGGAGATACAAACATTTTATGGATTGAACTTTAAGTTTGATGTCTTTGACAGTTTGAGTATGGAGGTCAGACCAAGAAGATGGGTTTTTCTTCAGTCTATCATGCAGTGGTTTGACAATGTTGTTAAAATATGGAACAAATTCTCCTATATAATTCAGACAACCGAGAAATCTTTGTAACTGGGTTTTGTCTAAGATTTGGTTGGGGAATTTGCTGGCAAATTTGATTGATCTGTCTATTGGAATGATTATTCCTTGATATATGTTATGACCAAGGAACCTAATTCGAGTTTGTAAGAGATTGATTTTTGGTTTAGAGACCGCTAAACCATTTTGTTTGATGATATGGATGAAAGTCTGAAGATGTTTAAAATGTTGGTCAATATTTTGAGAAAAGATTAAAACATCATCTTTGTAGACAATGACAAATTTTGAATAAGGATTGAAAATATCATTCATGATTTTTTGAAATTCTGAAGGGGCGTTCTTCAGACTGAATATCATTCCATTCATATTGCCCGAAAGGTACAGTGAAGGCTGTTTTGTACCTATCTGATTCTTGGATCTGGATTTGCCAAAATCCAGATTTCATATCAAATTTGGAAAATATCTTTGCAGAATTTAATCTGTTAAACAAATCTTTTTTGTTTGGAATAGGATACCTAATCCACTGTAAGGCTTGATTTAGAGGTTTATAGTTTATGACTAAGCGAGGTGTTCCCCACTCAAGTTCAGCTTGTTTATTGACATAAAAAGCCGAACAAGACCATGGGCTTTTTGCTTTTTCGGATTAAGCCTTTATCAAGCAGATCCTTGATTTCCTTTTGACAGTATTAAAAAAGTTCTTCATTCATCTGAATTGGTCTAGCTTTAGTGGGAATTTGCCTGTTCCATTAGGCACTTGATATCTTTGGAGTTTACTTCCTCATTGACATCTTTTGTTTTAAACAGATTGGCCATGACAGGTTTATCAGAGCTTGATGGGGAAGTAGGAATACTGTCCATAAGGACATATGTTATCTGATTTCGTGGATCTGAACTTATGTACAATAACTATTTTCATGAATGTACAGTACTCTTAATTTGAACAGTATATGTTTAAACAATATTTTCTGGAAGTACAACAGTTTGATATTTTAGTTGAATGATACTGTAGCAGTAAGTCCCGTGGTTGAGAAAGGGTAGTAAGACTAAGGTGTATTGTTCAAATAAAATATTTAGACATAATATACCGGTGGCTATGGAAGAAATGTATAAACTATATTGAAATTTTTTATTAAAAAAAAGAGTTAAATTTTTTTTATTTTTCGGATCCAAGAAATTTAGTTACATATGTGCCTACGGAGAAATTTCTATGAAACCATATGATGGCAAAGATACTAGAGGATGTTTTACATATGTCTCGCCTTTTTTGATCTTTCTCTCGTATCACTTTCAGATCTAACTCATATAGTCCTTCATCCACAATGAACTCTCCCAAAAACACCAATTATTTCAATGAACAAGAAAACTAGACCCACGAGGTCACCCCAAAACACAATGTCTTTGATGAGGAAGTCCGATTCGAAGAGATAAACCAAAACATGGATGACTGGAACATTCCAGAAATCCTTCATGATACTCTGTATGTTCCTGAGACAATTAAAGACAAACATAATTTTGATTACATAATCAAAACAGTTGAAAATAATATTCCTCTAGGACAAGATATAGAGAAAGAATTTCATTTACTTTCAAAAAATACAATTTATGAACACAGTCATAAATACAAATATCTCCACATAGGTTGTGTACAAGTAGCCATCTAGCCCTAAATTGATATGGGCATAGATGCAGCAGTTTTAATGTGCCTTAGAGACATTAGGCACAACAAATATGAAGACTCCTTAATAGGAACCGTAGAAACAAGCCTAGGACAATGTCCAGTATACTTCAATTGTTATCCAAACAAAACAGTGAGTCTGATGGACAGAAACATTCCTTACTCTCTGTTCCGAAACATCCACTTTCATGGCCTTGACATGAAAGAAGGATCGATCCCAGCAGCTTTAATCTATAGGATCTAGTACAAAGTCATTAATACTTGTGTGTCGAGAGTCCTATTAAAACCTCAAAAAGGAGAGACAACTTTGTTTATCACTGATATGACAAAGGCCAATATTTCTCTCCCAAGAATCTTAAAATGGGATGAGGTAACTCTTCCCAAAAAATGGGTCATGGATAAGGCCACACCGTCTGTCCCCCAACCCGCTCTAACCATAGAACAAATTAGACAAGACAACTCCAGCAAGGTAGAAATAACCTTCAATAGGAGAAATTCTTTCCAATCTAGGATAGAAGCCTCTAGGTCTGAATATGAGTCAGCAAAAAGGTCTTTCTCGGTGAGAACACGTTCAATTCCAGTAGGTTTAACTAGATCTGAGTCACATAACCAGTTCCCTACAATAAATCTCCAAGGTTTAGATACAACTTCTAGCATACCTAGAACAACATACAACTAAGAACAAGAGGACAACCAAAAGTTGATCCAATCTCCAACTTATTCCTCTATGCATGAACTTTATAATGTTATCTGACAACTTTAGCATTGATAAGGAAAACCTTAGGAAAGACTTTTATTCTCCGGATAATGAACCTCAAAGGAGATGGTTTTTTCAACATTTTAAGGGTTCAAACAGAAAAAAAAATCCAAAACAAGTTCTATGAATTTGTCGAAAGTGTCAAAATTAATGTCCTTTTCTTTGATTGATTCCATGCTTATACCATAAAAAAGGATATAGATTACCTATGGAAGCAAGACATCATAGGTGATCCAACAACAAATGTGATTACAAATTGGCAAATTAAGGATGGTGAGTTAATCCAATCGAAATTACCTCCCACAACCCAATATCAACTACCAAAGGTCAAAGACGACAATGATAAACCTGCCATGGCCAGTCCGTTTAAAACAAAAGATGTCAATGAGGAAGAAAACTCCAAAGATATCAAGTGCCTATTGGAACAGACAAATTACACAAATAAATATTTACAAGTTTTAGGTGAATCAATTAAAACTAAAATATTTACAAAACATAAAACTCCTGAGGAAGCTCCATCTAGAATTCCCATAGAAAAACCTTTGTTCAAACCTTTTAAAATTAGCGACAAAGCTAAACAAAAAATTAGGGAACTTAGAAAGAACAAGTCTCTTGTGGAAGGAGTAGGTGACAACAATAGTGAATTATTAAACAAGCTTGATAGTTTACTTAGAGTCATCCCTGAAACTCCCCAAACTTCCGAAGGAACATCATAAAAAATGGTAACAAGAAATACCTCCAAATTAATTAATGTTCTTAATGAAGATAGTGATCAAAACTCAGAAAACGCATCCGAGATAGGTTCAGTATCCGGAATAGACATAAATCCAATAAATTCCAAACACTGGAAAACACCCTCCAAATTATATTATCAAAGACCAACTGCCCCCGACCTTCTACTAGAAGAAAGAGGTGAAAGTAATTTTTTTTAGTACAAATAACATCTATGAGTGGAATATAGATGCCCAAACGGAGTATAATATCATGAATACACTCCAACATATGACCATGGTAGCCACAGCTTACCAAACATCCCATGAATGTCAGGAAGAAACAATTATTGATATCCTAGTAGCAGGATTTTTCGGACAGTTGAAAGGTTGGTGGGATAATCATCTCACTAATGAGGAAAAATAAAAAATTTACAACATAGTTAAGACGAATTTCAATGGAAAAGTCATCACTAATGACGATGATAAGGAGATTCTTGACGCTGTTAATACATTTATATTTACAATAACCCAACATTTTATTGGAGACCCATCTCTTTGGAAAGATAGGTCTGCAGAATTACTATCCAATCTTAAGTGTAGAATATTAGCAGATTTTAGGTGGTACAGAGATACCTTCCTAACTAGAGTCTACACCAGAGAAGATAGTCAACAACCTTTCTGGAAAGAAAAATTTCTAGCCGGTCTTCCAAGATCATTAGGAGATAAGGTTAGAGACAAAATCTATAGCCAGTTTGCTAATGGAGACATTCCATATGAAAGCTTAAGTTACGGTCAATTAATTTCTTATGTCCAGAAAGTAGCCTTAAAAATATGTCAGAATGACAAAATTCAAAGGCAATTAGCCAAACAGAAAGCCCAAACAAAGAGAGATCTAGGATCTTTTTGCGAACAATGGACTACCAGCTTGTCCAAAACAAAAGAAAAAACAAAATCTTAGAAAAGAATCCCATGAAAATAAAAATATCCACAAAAGAGATTTCCAAGAAGGAGATACTCACACAAATGCTCAACCAACAAGGAGATGGAAACTCCTAAACCAAAATTAAAATCCAAAATAACATGTTACAACTGTGGAAAACAAGGTCACATTAGCAAATACTGTAGGTTAAAGAAAAAATTAAGAAACCGTAACCTAGAACCAGCCATTGAAGAGAAAATTAATAATTTGCTCATAGAAACCTCAGAGGAAGAAACAAACACTTCATCCTCCATACTCTCTGATGAAAATCTCAACATAATACAACAAGATGACCAGCTATCATCTACAGATGATGACAATGAAAGACAAATCAACACTCTAACAAGAGAACAAGATCTCTTGTTTGAGGCCATCAATTCCATACTTGACCCCCAGGAAAAGAAGGTTTTCCTGGAAAAATTAAAGAAAACTTTAGAAACCAAACCTAGACAAAAAGATTTTCACAAATAATAAATTTGATGTTAGTAACATATTCAAAAGGTTAGAAAATGCTCCGGCAAAACCAACCACAATCCAAGATTTCCAAACAGAGATTAATAATTTAAAAACAAAGTTAAAGAACTTCATCAGCAACAAGAAATTCACCAAATCATCATTTCTCAGCTTGAAAGAAGCAGTGATTATGAGAATACTGAAAAGGAGGAAGAAAATGAAACTGAAAATCGGGAAGATGAAATGTTTATGGGATTAATCAACAAGATTAAAATCCAAAATTTTTACATAAACATTAGAATCATTATTAATGATTTTGTCTTAGACACAATGGCCCTATTTGATACAGGGGCTGATTCAAACTACAGTTTAGAAGGATTAATTCCTATAAAATTCTTTGAAAAAAATTCAGAGAAACTAAGTATAGTGAGTGGATCTATATTAAAGATCAATTACAAATTATCTAATGCAATCATTGAAAATCAAAGTCTTAGGATTAATACAAACTTCCTTCTGGTAAAAAACCTTAAGAATGAAGTAATCCTAGGAACTCCCTTCATTAGAGCCCTGTTTCCCATCCAGATATCTAAAGAAGGAATAACTACAAATCATTTAGGAAGAAAAATTATATTTAATTTTTCTACTAAACCAATTTCTAGAAACATAAATCTTATAAAAATAAGATTAACCAAATTAACTTCTTAAAAGAGGAAGTATCATTTAACAACATCCAACTACAACTAGAACAACCCCAAATAAAAGAAAAAATCCAATCTTTGTTAAGTCATATTGAATAAACTGTCTGTTCCAATTTGCCACATGCATTTTGGGATAGAAAGAAACATATTGTCGATCTCCCTTATGAGAAAGACTTCAGGGAAAAACAAATTTCCACAAAAGCTAGACCAATTCAGATGAATGAAGAACTCCTTCAATACTGTCAAAAGGAAATCAAGGATCTGCTTGATAAAGGCTTAATCTGAAAAAGCAAAAGCCCATGGTCTTGTTCGGCTTTTAATGTCAATAAACAGGCTGAACTTGAGCGGGGAACACCTCGCTTAGTCATAAACTATAAACCTCTAAATCAAGCCTTACAGTGGATTAAGTATCCTATTCCAAACAAAAAAGATTAGCTTAACAGATTAAATTCTGCAAAGATATTTTCCAAATTTGATATGAAATCTGGATTTTGGCAAATCCAGATCTAAGAATCAGATAGGTACAAAACAACCTTAACTGTACCTTTCAGGCTATATGAATGGAATGTAATGCCATTTGGTTTGAAGAATGCGCCTTCAGAATTTCAAAAAATCATGAATGATATTTTCAATCCTTATTAAAAATTTGTCATTGTCTACATAGATGATGTTTTAATCTTTTCTCAAAATATTGACCAATATTTTAAACATCTTCAGACTTTCATCCATATCATCAAACAAAATGGTTTAGCGATCTCTAACAAAAGTGTTAGAGAGAGAAGCTCTACGGAGAAAAAAAATCTTTGTAAGTTTTTCTTTTGATTTTAATAAACTAATAGTTTTTCATCACATCTCTTCTCCCTCCTGACCGATCTTGTGCGGCTCCATCGCCACTTCGGTTTCTTCTCTTCTCTCCCCTCACAGATTCTGTTTGGCTTTACTGTCGTTTTTGTTTCTTTTATGCTTCCTGCATTTTAATTTCATTCACTGTTTTCTTCTCTTCTCCCCTCATAGATTTTGTTTGGCTCTGCCGTCATTTTTGTTTCTTTTATGCTTCTTGCATTTTGATTTTTATTACAGCTTTATTGATAACAGTTTAAAATTGCATGCACTTCTATATCATTCTTCCTTCTTATCTGTCCGTTTGATCCCGTACATATATATATATATATATATATATATATATATATATATATAGTAACTTAGTACACATCATTCACATAATGGAAAGTAAATTTGTTCATACATATACTTAAGTTTGTGATTTACATCCTCAATTGAACAAAAAGAATTATGGAACCAGCTATGGAAGAGTTGATTAACAAAACACAACTCTCTCCCAAAATAATCCCAACATCATCACATCGGCTCAGTGGCTCCACAAAAAAATCTCACTTCCTGTACTCTACTGTTGTCATTCTGCTTCCACGAACAAGGGTTCGCGATCATCACAGGTACCAACCACACGATACAAAAATTGCAAGGGTGAGTTCATTATAAAAAGAATTAATACTAAAATCAAATAACAATAATTAGTAAGAAAACATTAACAAATATCATAAGCTTACACAAATATTCATTAATCCAACACAGACTCAACAAGTAATCATCATCCGTCCAAGTTCCAATCAATCATGCTTAGTATGATGCATGCACCTGACCTCAACTCTCAAATGCAAATGTGGTACCATCCCCAAGGAAATAGCCTAAGCGTGTCCACACGACACTCTCACTTAGGAAAACTAGGCAGTAAGTATCGAGGTCACCATGTCGTGCACAGACAACTCCCCCCCCCCCCCACGATGATCAGCCTGAGTCTCAAGGGAGTTCCAAACCGAGTGACAAGCCCTCAAGTACAAGTATTTTTCCTCATGAAAAACTACGAGTACTTACTGACAAAGTTTGTACTATTTCCATGCAATATGAAGTCTTGACTTGTTGCTTCTTGATTTCTTCTCTTGAATCTTGAATCTTGGATTGGATTCTTGATGCTTGATCTTGAAGTCTTGAATCAATCACTTGGGCTTTTGGCATCATCAAAATTGCTTGGTTCATCATCATGAAACTTGCTTCTACATGCACTACTGTAGATAATTAAAGATTCTAAGCCATCCCTCTCCAGAGATGCTTAAAACTCTTTAACCACTCTATTTCTCCCACCAAGAATATCCAACAAGGTCACTGCACCCCCCATGTACATACACAACATAACATCATCACAATGCATTTTCAACATCATCAACATTTCATCTCAATATCATCATTAACATCACAAGCAATCATATTCCACATACATACACATAAATTCATGCCCGGGATTCACATTCCCCATGTCTTTAGGAAACACAAACCTCATACAATAACAATCTATAATACCACGAGACTCATATTTATTTTTTTAAGGAAAATTCTAAATTAAAGAGGAAAACTATAGTATTCAAACAAACTTGTATGCCCATTGAAAAATTAATAAAGAAGTAAATAGAAGAACAAATATAAAATTTTGGGCAGAGTCTCCTCTATATTTAAGACTTGTCCCAAAAATTCCAATCAATACAACAACAACATCATTGACCATTTCTATCATCAGTAACAAACCTATCACATCCCATTAGTTAAAAACACAGTTTTTCTTCAAAACCAGCATGCACATCAATAACAAATATATCACATCCCATTAGTTAAAAACACAGTTTTTCTTGAAAACCAGCATGCAACAGGGACATGCATACATCCCCATAGTTAGGTTCGCTGACCCCAACTATGGTATTAAAAACTATAAATAATAATAAACTCCCCTCACTTATGGTGATCTCTCCGTTAATTCCTCTTTGCGTCACTTAGAGGTCTCTCTTGTTCACGCTCGTAAGTCCAAACGCAAGTTTCTATATACCAAATTGAAGGAAATTTAGTATAGATTTCAAAAATAAGGTTAATAACAATATTTGGAGTCAAATACCCCTGTCAAAACATAAAAGGGCTGAGGGGTGCTTCGGATTCTACTAAAAGGACACATCATTTTGAAATTCCGATCACACCAATGTGATCGGGGTTCAGTGAAGGTCATGAAAATAACATCCATTTCATAAAAAGATAACTTTTACAACGTCTCATTATCAAGGGTTTATCAAAGGAAGTGTAAAAACATCCAATAATGGTTCCCAAGTCAGAAGAGATGCAAAGATAGGCTTAAACTAACAAGGAGTAGGCTTAGAATCACGGTTACCTCGAAAAAAAAACCACAAAGGTAGGATTGGAGGCTTCGTTCTCTACCGAATCCTCGAGATAAGTTTTGAAGATTCCACTTCGATTAAACTATTCTTCTTCGTGTGGTGGTCCTACGACAATCAAAGACGGCTCGTGGCGGTCACCAGGGATGAGTGGTGGTGGAGGAGGAGCTTGGGGGTGTTGGGGAGGGTTTAGGGGAAGGGAAGGAGAAAGAAGATGGTTGTTTTATGCTGTTGGGCGTATATGAAGCCCAGGCGAGATGACCCACACCTCAAATTTTTTGCTTCAGTAAAAAAATCATATCTCATACTCAAGATGTTATTTTACAAATCCCAACGGTCAAAATGTTGATCGTTGTCTTATGAACCTCCAGAAAAACAATTGAAGATGATCCAACGGTTAACAAATCCGAGAGAGCAATTTTACTGAAATAGGTTTAGGTAAAAATTTGAAATCTCATAACTTCAACTTAGCTCAAAAAACTCAACATAACTCAATATCCACATCAAGAAATTCACACATGACTAACTCAAGCCATACCTCAACTCATTCAAGTCAACCAATATTCAAATATCACACTAAATAGAATTAAACATCAATTTATAATTAGTAATATTTCAGGGTGTTACAACCACAACTCAATTTCTTCATAGGCATCATATAGGAAACTTAGAAAAACAAGAAGAGTTCAACAACAAGACTACTTCTAGCAAATTGATTTAGAACATGTTATGAACTAAATAACATGCATGAATTAGACCCAAAATTCAAATGGCTAAAAATTGCAAGAATATATGAGCGAATGCATCTATAATTCAATAAACAAATTCAAAATTCAGCACAAACTTAGAACATAATGTGACAATTATTATGACTAAACATGACTCCTAAGACAACATGAATGAAGTAATTTACACTTACATTTTTGTGTTTTCTTTTCTAGTCAATATTTTGCAAGATAGTTGAGATCTAAAGGTTAAGCACAATATGATTATGACTGAAAAATGATAGAACCTAAAATCAACACAAAAACATGGTTCAAGAGTAGATCTATAAAATTTGAACCATAGAAATGCAAGAACAAGTGTAGATCTAAGATTTAATCGGTTTATTTTTTGAATCTACTCTAAACCGCACCAGACCACAAGACAATGGAGGAGATACATGGAGAAGACGATGAAGTACAATGAATTAAAGTGAATTGACCGAACAAAAGATAGAAGCAGCTAAAGAACATCACCTAGATGAAGATGCTTTGATACCACCTAATTTGGCTCCGTGTAGAGCATGTAGGCCTTGGATCTTCGTCCTCAATGGAGTCCTTTGCTTCTTGAAGATCAATGACAGTAGAATGGAGAAGGAGGAAAGGTGATTGGAAACACCACTTCAAGGAGAAGATGAGTCAAGAACAAGCTCACCACCATAGGAAGCCATGGAATAGAGCTTGAAGGTAGGAGAAGATGAGTGGAGGGAGAGGGAGAGATGGGAATGAGATTTTGAGAGATAGAAGAGGGAGAATGAGGTCTGAACTTTGAAGTCTAATTTTTCAAATCATCAAAGTTTCCAAAATGCACACACAAGGTCTGTATTTATAGCCTAATTGTAAAAAAAAAATTGGAGGGAAATTTGAATTTCTATTCAAATTTCACTTAAATTTGAATTTGAATTTGTGGAGGCAAAATTTAACTAATTATGATTAGTGAATTTTAGTTATGATTCAGCCCACTATTCCAATATCAAATCCAAGATTCTCCACTAAGTGTGCTTAGGTGTCATGAGGCATGTAAAGCATGAAGGACATCCACAAAGTGTGACTATATGATGTGACAATAAAGTGTAGCAAGCAAATGCTCACCTTCCCCTTAGGATGGTCTGAAATTTAATTGCATTGGGATTCTCCCAATTCAATTAAATTTCTCTCCCAACACATATCAAATATTGCATTTGGTGCATGTGAAATTACAAAACTACCCCTAATACAAAAACTAGTCTATGTGCCCTAAAATAGAAGGGCTGACAAATCTTCATTACTAGGGTATCCTAAACTTGTGGGGTACCCTCCCTACACCATGGAGCCCTAAATACAAGGCCCACAAAATAATGAAACCTTAATCTAATATGTACAAAGATAAGTGGACTCATACTTAGCCCATGAGCCTAAAATCTACCCTAAGGCTCATGAGAATCCTAGGGCCTTCTCCTGCATCCTTGGCCCAATCTTCCTGGAGTCTCCTAGCCATGGCTCTGGTGATGGGTCCCTTCCATGTAATCGGTTAAACCAGAGACTTAAGAAAATATTCATGGGCTTAAGATGAATTGTGTAATCGAATACGAATATATGGTAATCGATTAAACTAGAGCTAAAATCTCTCTGTGAGTTTCACAAAGACTTATGTAATCAATTACATACAATGATAATCAATTAAACCAGTGAATTGTATAACATAAATGATATACCTTATATAGGAAACTATCTTCCTACTTCTATATGATAATGCATGATGTACACACAGATAGACTAAGGATAACAAGCAACATGCAATACAAATGCCACAAAATAAGGAGTTGGGCATGTAAAAGTCAAAACACTTCTTAGTCTTGATCTTCATGTTTCTCCCCCTATCTCTAACACTTTAATTTCATGTTTTAAGTGTTTTCATGTACTATTTTTTTAGCCTAAGTTTATAGTTGGTTGCTTTGTTTATTATAAATGAGTCTCTTGGGAAACAACAAATGGACTTATCCATTGTATTACTTGTTCGACTGATGCATTTTCCAAAATCCACCAACAAGGGACGAGGTCCTTCATTCACTTATGTTGTTAAAGCCAAGGGTGGGTTGGTCTTAGGATCATTCGCCAATTTTCCACCGTCCGATATCGTGTGTAGCAGGGTCCCACCCTCAGTGAGGATTATGTTGAGGAGTCAGTCCTCAGGGTAGTGAATGGCCACAATGGGTACATTGGGAGATGAACTATAGGGCAATTTGACCTTAGAGGGTGTGGCCCTGAGTTGTGAGGATAGCTCACATGACCAACTTGGCAACATGACAAAACTACAATCATCGTTAGTTGGTGAGAGCTTGCCATTGTACCGTGGTAAAAGGTGTATTCCTAATAGTCATCCAATACTTTAACGTGTAAGACCCCTGAGTTCTAGGAGTTTTAGTGGAAGTTGGACAGTAAGAAAAATATGTTGAGAAGAAAAAAATGTTTTACAATGCGAGTGAGTTTCAGTAGATAACTACATTGTCATGATTGTTAGATTGTATGTGCATCTTGTTTAATTCTTTTTATGTTTAGTTGATGAAGCAGAAAGACTCACCCTTGACGTTTTTATTTAGGATCAAATGGCGGGTGAGGAGTTGACGTTCCGTCTCAAGGATGAGTGCACTTGGAGGCAAGGGATACCCGACGTGACTAGAGGTGTGGATCACTTTCTTTGGTATCTCTATTATGTGCAGATGCTTATTGACTTCGGGTTGTGTTAGAGATGACTGCTTTGAGTCTAGTTATCATACATAGTTGTACCTTGAGGCTGTACTCGTTACTTTACTCGAGAAAAACCCTTCTAAAATAAGTCATTTGAGAGAAGGTGTTATTTCTTTTATTCCACTTCAATTATTTGAGAAGTAAGCTTCTAAGAAAAACTGTGTTACGTGCTCTTTTAGAAAATATGAAATAACTCATCTTATTTATTATATGGTATTGACTTTAGAAAGCAACTAATGGAAAGTTTTTATAAAAATTCACTAAAATTCCAATTCATGTTTTTCTTAGTTTTACATGATTGTGAAAATTAAATGGATTAATGCACTTTATAAAATAAAGGAATGAAATAATTAAGGTATAATTAAAGTTTTCAAAATTAGGGTGTTACAGATGCATTGGGGAAAGAAAGTCGCATTTCCCCATCAATCCAAACACACCACTATGTTAAAAGAGATATAGAAATTCCCCATTTTTCTAACAACCATGTACTAATACAACTCTTCAAGTAAAACATCCATCTCAAGTCAATATCAATGCACATGTTTACCTATCATGTTATGTTATGCTGACTCTTTACTCTCAGAAGATTTCACCTTTTGAGTAATTAACCCAAGTGTATCCCTTAACATGGTCGCACTCTATGATCTTATCATTTAGGAAGACTTGAATTAACCTTGCAGAAAAAGTGTGATTTTGTCGAAAAGGGATGAGCGTGGGTGGTGGCTTACCTTGGTAAGGCTTGCAAAGACCTTATCCTATCTAGGGATTCACCCACCCATCCATTCTAATGGCCCATTCGACGTTAGCCACCACGACTACCTCTAGCACTAGGTTGAGGGCCTTCTTAGCACCCTCAACTTATGTGCCTACTCACATGCAATGTCATTCCTCAATGCATGTATGTTATGATCATTCAAATCGATATCATACGTCATAAGAGGTTATAACATCATAGATTCACCATTCATACAATCATCACACTCATGAACCAACATATAGTTCAATAATCATAGCAAGACATTCCAACACATTGAATTCTTGCAAACAACTCACAAAAAACTCATATGAATGTGATTTCATGATCTCAACAAAAATTCAACTCTAATAATAAAATAACATCATCTCAACTGCATCTTATATCATCATAAATTCATTAAGATCTCAAAACAATTAATTATGCAAGGAAAAACAACATTAATCACATCTAAATCAAACTAGTCATTGAACTCAAAACTACTCACTAGACTCAAAATTGGTCATTGAACTCAAAGTGATCCTTGCACTCAAAACTTGTCATTGAAATCAAAATGATTATTGGACTAAAAATTGGTCATTGAACTCAAAACTGGTCATTGGACTCAAAATTGGTCATTGAACTCAAAACTGGTCGTTGGACTCAAAATGGTCACTAGACTCAAAAGGTCATTAGATGCGAAAATGGTCATTGGACACCAGACGTTGGGCATGAAAATGGTCACCGTTAGACTAAAAATTGGTCATTGAACTCAAAGCTGGCCATTGGACTCAAAATGATCACCGTACTCAAAAGGCCACTACATGCAAAAATGGTCACTAGACGCTAGACGTTGGGCATGAAAATGGTCACTGGACGAGACATTTACATTTGTCATTTCTGTAGAATTGTCTCTCATGGCTTCCAAATCATCCCAAAACAAACCCAAACTCTTTCCTATCAATTCCAAATACATAAACAACATCAAAACTCTTCACAAAAGGAACTTTTGATCAATATTCATCAAATAACCAACAACCCAAATTTTAAAACTCAAAACCTCAAATGCTGAAACATCCATTTTTAACAATCTAAGCATAGAAATGGATAAAACTTCCCTTACCTACATAAATCCAAGAAGACTCTTTGAAGGAGGAAGGAAAAAAGAATGAGTTTTGGGTCCAAGTGAGGAACTTTTCTTCAATCCCACAACAACCACACTATACCAGCATCAGCTCAACCCCAAAGCCAACCAAAAATAGAATAAAAAACTCTTAAAACCAAGTTTTTTCATGAATGTTCATGGTTATTCCAGGAAAAATGAAAATGAACTCAAAGAGAGAAAGAAGGAGAGATTATCTCACCTAGGGAGATTACCACGCTATATCAGCGTACTTTGTTGCACAAAAAATTTATAATGTTGTACCAAAAATACACATTATATATTTTTTGTACAACAAAGTACTCTGGAATCATGGCAATTCTCATTTGTGAAAAGATGTGTTCTTGTCCACTTCTACTTTTCTAATAGTTTAGATTTACTTTCTTTTCTATATGACTCCTTCTTTTGAATATTTATAATTCATCTATATTTCAATTATTATTGAGATTATCTGTAAATGTTTTTTATGCAAGTACCTTGCATATTTAAACGAATTATACTTGGTTCTAATAATCCGACATTTCATAAGAACTTCAAATACTTTGTTCAGAACTTGTGTAATTATTAAAATTAGGCTTTGAATGAACCGTCTCAAATTGAAAACAAACAGAGGTGATAGTTCGAGTAAAGAACCCTAAAGATGTTTTGGTTAATTAATGTGAAGTCCCGTTTTAGAAAATATTTTGTTGATTAAATCGTTTTTCAAACCTTTAATTTGAATTTGAAAAACGATAACTAATAAGTTTAAGCACATAAAATTATGACTTTATTATGGATGGGAACTACAACAGAATCGTTGATTCTTCTAAACAGCTGCAACGACAAGCCAATACGTACAAATTGGAATCATTGGATATGATTCTTATGAAACAATATTAGTCCAATGCTATAGCATACGTATTAATATTACGTAACAGCAGGCGCTACTTCCAGGATTCTAGTAAACTTGCTGGATGGTGAAAATCACAAATTAATATTTGTTGTTGATTCCTATTGGCCGGTCACTGGATCTTCAGGTTTCTCATCCTGCAAGTGAGAGTTATAAGAATTAACATCAAAAAACAAAAAACAAAAAACAATTTCTGGAAGGTAAAAACAAAAAGAAAAAGAAATGTTTGCTGAGTTAGTAGGTATATAATTAACTACTGCAACGATAACTTCAATTTCCTTTTTGATTGAACCGTAAGAGTTTAACGTGCACCTAAGATATTTGTATATGAAGAGAAATAAAGATTACATTTCTTTAGTAAGAAGCTTATGGGGAATGTGATATATATATATATATATATATATCGGTCAATGTATAAAGCTAATTATTCGTAGATTTATAATGGTGTAGTTGGAACATGCAGTACCTTTTCTCCTCTTCATCATGCTCTGCACTTTTCTTGTAATTTGGGTATGGCACTTTGCCTGATTCAATTTGGCTAATGTCTCTGAGGAGGAGCTCATAGTGGCTCTTCACTTCATCAGGAGTTTTCCCGCCAACAGCACGGGCAACATCTTTCCAACGGTCCGGGGTGTCCTTGTCATAAACAGCTAAAGCCCTTTCAAAGGCCTTGTTGTCCTTAGCACTCCATGATCCAGTAGCTGACATTGAGCTTGATGCCATATCTAATGGTTATATAAGGTGACTCGATTGATATTAAGAGTATATGGTCTAAGGTTTCAAATGTAGTGGAAATTAAGAGAACTACTAGAGTCCAAGAAAGAGTACTCTTGATGATATGGGCAGAGAGGAAGCACAATGCATGCTCCTTTTATAAGAACTTAAGCATGTATGAAGCGTACATGTGTGTGAAAGGTACAAGTTGGCTAGGCTTGCAAATATTGCTACAATGAAGCATAATTTCAATGATTTGTCTCCTCAGGAACCACAGAATAGAGCAGGACCAAGAAGCTGAGCATAGATATAGGAGAATCAGTATCTTAAAACGTTACAAAATTGTAAATGATCGAACAAGTATATTATATAGGACTTACCAAAGAAAACAACACATGTTGATATATAAATAGATGTACGATGCATATATCGCGTGGTTGAGCAAATGGACACGACCAAGCTCTTGATATCAATTAACAGTAAATTTTGGCTTTGTGGTTCTGATCCTAAGAACGTATATGAGAGCCAGCCCCCTATCAACTAGGTCTGATACCCAACTTTATTTTATTCTCTTGTTGCTTGTAGGATCTTCAGTGGGTTCAAGCTCAACCCAGTGAATATCACAGCTTTCATATATTAACTCACAGCTACGCTTTGCTTGTTCAAAACAACGTACCCTTGGTGTAGATCTTGTACTTTGTCCTGAACAACGTTCCAATATTCCCTAGCTGGCCAGTTTTTGTCCGTACAAAGATTCTTCTTTGTTTATATACCTCAAGAAAAGGTCAAATAGACTAGATTAATAGAATTTATATATACACAGTTTCTCAACAGATTATGGAAAATGATGGGTATCCATGTAAGTACCCATCATTTTTAAAAATAAAAGGTTGGTAGTACATTAATATAAAATTTTAATATATATATATATATATATATATATATATATATATATATATATCATATTTTATACGATAAGCTATTTTTTAGTTCTTTTTTTGAATTTTTATTTTTAGTTCATAAATTTTTCATTTCTGTTTTTAGTCTTTTAATTTTTTTCTGTTTTTATTTTTAATCTTTTTATGAGACTAAAAATAAGAATGAAAAAAAATAAGAAACTAAATTCAGAAAAAACAAAAAGTTAAAAGACTAAAAACAGATAAAAAAATTCAAGGAATAAAAATAAAATGTTTAAGGAATAAAATAATAATAAATCCTAACTATTTTATAACATATAAACATATCATATTTTTATAGACGATAAAAAAATAAGTATAATTTATAACATAAAAGAAAATTAAATTGAATTCTCTCAATAAAAAAAATTAAATTCTTCAACATGACAAAAATGATCTCATTACAAAAAAAAATATAATACATAAATGTTTAACTATATGATCAATATTATAACATGTAAGTATAACTTTAATATCATTAAGGAGACCTAATTTAATTAATTAAGTAGGATGTATAAGTTATTATAAACTATCTAATATATGTTTTCAATTTTAACATATAAAAAAATTATATCACACTTTAAAGATTTCAATTGATTTTGTATTCATTTTCTATCGCTAGTGAAAAGAGTCCTTCTAAATATAATTTATCAAAAGAAAGAGAAGCAACTTCTAGAATGTCAATCTCTCGCATCAAAATGGTTTACAATGACAAATTGAAACCAATTTTACTCGGTAATCAATGATAGATTTGAAAAATCACGAATATAGACCTTCATATGTCATTTGTTGATATCTAACACCAATATGACACATAGATATATGTACTACTCGGATTCATATGACTAAATTTTTATTCGATCAAAATGTCAATAAATTTTTATTGAAATAATTTATTAAATCTAAAATTTTGTTTCATTTAAGGATAAAAAATATAATTTAAACTTTATCTTTTTATTTTTTATTATTGCAAGCATAACATTAGAATAAACATAATTTATTCTTTGTTATGAAATTTCTATTGTGCATCATTAGGTAGTGATAAAACTAATGTGAGTCTCATTTTTTGTAAGAATTAATTTATTGATTGTGTATTTTTGTTTGAGTTTCATATTTTGGATAAGGTATTACCATGTTAGAAATTTCATAACAACAGATAAATTATGTTTATTATTATATTTGTTCTAACTTATATTTGTTTTCTTATTTTTTTAACTGTTTATTGTAATGTTATGTTTACAACGATAAAAAAAGGAGGAAAGATGAATATTAAATTATATTTTATCCTTAGGGATCTTATAAATTAGTCCAATGAAAACTTACCTACTGATATTTTGGTCCAATGAAAACTTACTAGTATTTTAGTCCAATTTATTCAGCAGTCATGTAGACAATCATTCTTGTGATATTTTCATCCCTCTTGTATCATGTAGACTCTTTCATTAACGGTAACAAACGAAAGTTAACAGATATATGAATTTGTCGCATTTTTTTACTTTGAGAAATTTAAATTTTTCAAAAATAAATTTATCAATATTGTATACATTCAAAAATAAAAATAACTATTTACCGTATAATTAATGTACTCAACCGCGGTCTACTTGTGGGTATTTGGGAATAAGTCTAAAACATACAAATACTGTAGATTATATTTCCGAGGTTGGTAAAGTGATACTACAGCTATAGCTAGGTTGCAACTTGTTTGTAGACTGTCCCCGCCCTATATATATGCAACTATTGTTTCTCTAGCAATGAGTGGAATTCCTAAGTTTTAATATATTGACTATTCATCGATATATGAAAATCTTTATGATGCGGTAACCATTGGCATCAATGTATGTTGCTTCTTTTAAAATGAGAGAGCAATTATAACCCCAAATCTTTTTGAAGTAACTGAAAGACATTCTCGGATACTTCAAACAACAAGATGTTATGGGAAAGTCTCAATTCCCTCCTAAGAAACTACAGGGCTTAAATTATTTTGATTTACTTTTTGAACTTGGTTTATAGTTTTCTAGTGGCACGAATCTTAAAATGTGTATTTTAAGTATATATTATTAAGATGTGCAAAATAATTAACCCTTTATGTAACTAATTAACTTAATAAGAATTAGCTATGGAAAAATTATTTTAAGCAGTTTAATTGCATGTTTTAAATCGTCTGGAAGCGAAATATAACTATTTTAACCATCATAAAATAAATTGTATATGCCCCCAACTCCAATATTTGAATATTCAAACAATCTAATTCAAGTAGAGAAAGACTACTATAAACAACAGATTTCTCTCTCTACTAAATGTTAATACAATTTCATTTTTAACAACTTTAACTTAAAATCACTACTAGTCCCATATTAGTTGTTGTTACCACATTTGTTAGAATCTATTCATGGTGATGTTTTTATGTTAGACTAAAATCTTTAACAAGTGATGTTATAAATTATAAAATAAAACACAGATTATTAACAAATGCGGAAAAACAATAATCAAATTATACCTTTAGTCATTGTCATGAAAGAATTGCCTTGATTTGACTCTTTCAAGCTCTCACTCTCTCTCTATAGATGGTATATTAGATGAAAATTAAAGAGATCAACTCAAAGGCCAAACACATGTGCTATATGTAAGCATTTTACCATCAAGAATGCATTTAGTAGTTATTACCACCAATTAGTAGTCATTTGATGATTGACTTTCCAACTCCAAAGCTGATGAAACAATTGACATTCCAAAACGTACAGACCAAAAACTATTACATTCTCTCACTTGGTCTAAATGTTTTAACTCATTGATTAAAATAAGTCAAGGCTCAATCTTCTTAAGAAATGAATATACAAACCATAGCGATAGTTTCTCTTATAACGAGTAATATCATCCATGTATTACAACATGCTCAATTTCTTAACTAGCATACTCAAGGTAGCAATAAAACTTAATGAATAAATCCAATGTTTACTCTTGGTCCAAAACATAATTTTTCTCAAATAAATCAATGTGCACCTAAATATGAGAAAATATTACAATATAAAAGTTTCAACTCTAACCTGTATGTATACAATCATAAAGTGGAACTAAGTCTCATTCTCTCTACATGATCTTTGAATTTAAACGATGACATGTCCTTAGTCAAAGGATCAGCGATCACCAACTCAGTGTTTATATGCTCAATGTCCACTTTCTTGTCTTTTACTCTTTCTCTAACGGCAAAGTACTTAATGTCGATGTGTTTACTTCGAATTTCACTTTTGTTATTCTTAGCCATAAAGACAACAATTGAGTTATCACAGAAAATTCTCAAGGGCCTTGAAATAGTATCAACTATCTTCAGCCTAGAAATGAAACTCTTAAGTCATACACCATGTGATGTAGCCTCAAAGCAAGAGACAAACTCAGCCTCCATGGAAGAAGTAGCAGTCAAAGTCTGTTTAACACCCTTCCATGAAATAGCTCTACCAGCCATCATGAAAATGTACCTAGATGTTGATTTGCAAGAATCAACACAGGCAACAAAGTTTGAGTCTGAATAACCAATCACATCTAGATTGTTTGTCTGTCTATACATAAGCATGTAATCTTTGGTCCCTTGAAGGTACCTCATCACTTTCTTTACAGCTCTTCAGTGGTCAATACCTGGATTACTATGATATCTTCCTAACATTCCAACTACAAAAGCAATGTCAAGCCTTGTGCATACTTGAGCATACACGAGGCTTCCAACAATTGAAGCATAAGAAGTGTTTTTCATTTGTTCCCTCTCAAAGTCATTCTTTGGGCATTGGTTCAAATTAAACCTATCATCCTTCACAATGGGAGCAACACTTGGTAAACAATCTTTCATCCAAAATCTCTCTAAAATTTTGTTAATATAGGTTTCCTGTGATAAACCTAAAATACCTCGAGCTCTATATGTATGAATCTTAATGTCAATGACGTAAGATGCATCACCTATATCCTCCATGCCAAAATTCTTAGAGATAAATTGTTTCACCTCATGTAGCAAACCCCGATCATTGGCTGCAAGTAAAATATCATCTACATATAAAACAAGAAAACATATTTTACTCCCACTAATCTTGTGGTATGGATTTTCATCAAAACCAAATGAAGAAATTATCCAATGAAACTTAAGGTACCACTGAGGGGAGGCCTGTTTTAAACCATATATAGATTTATTAAGCTTGCAAACCAAATGCTCACCATTGCTATAGGAGAAACCTTCAGGTTGTTTCATATAAACCTCCTCCTCTAAATCACCATTAAGAAAGGTTGTTTTCACATCCATTTGTTGCAACTCAAGGTCAAAATGAGCA
Source organism: Glycine soja (assembly GCF_004193775.1). Lineage (NCBI taxonomy): Eukaryota > Viridiplantae > Streptophyta > Magnoliopsida > Fabales > Fabaceae > Glycine > Glycine soja. The sequence goes on along the minus strand of NC_041003.1, from coordinate 16,923,500 downwards.
ACTAATGCTAAGATAATACGAAGAGAATATTTCTTAGATACAACAGAAAAAGTATTTGTGTAGTCAATTCCTTCTTTTTGAGTAAATCCCTTAGCAACGAGTCTTGCCTTGTATCTCTCAATGTTTCCTAATGAATCCTTTTTGGTCTTAAAGACCCATTTACAACCAATGGCTTTGCCCCATTAGGCAACTCTACAAGGTTTCAAACTCTATTATTCTGCATGGAATTCATCTCATCCTTCACGGCATCATACCATAAATTTGACTCTTTACAACTCATGGCTTGATAAAAAATTTTGGGATCATTTTTAGCTCCAATATTATAGTTAGATTTTGGAAAATATACAATATAATCACTAGGAATGGCTGATTTTCTTACTCTAGTAGATCTCCTTAATGTTGCGTCAACATTTTCTTGGGGATCATGTTGTTCAGCTGGCTGTTCATCATTTTCAAGAATTTGATGATCAACTTGATTGATTGTATTATTAGCAATAGGTTATGGAATTCTAGTCATGTGTTGTTCATCATTCCTTTGAACTTGAGGGGTAAGAATTAAAACCAATCTTTCACTTGATGTACGATCGAGACTCTATATGATCAATTTCAGAATATAAGTCCCTCAGTTGATCACTCTCACTGATCAAGTCATTTTCAAGAAACTTGACATTTCTTGATTCCACAATCCTAGTAATATGATATGGACAATAAAACCTATAACCCTTAGATCTTTTGGCATATCCTATGAAATACCCACTAATAGTCCTCGGATCAAGTTTCTTCTCTTGTGGGTTATATATTATCACCTCAAACGTGTATATGTTTCAAACTCGGTTTCTAACCTTTAAAAACTCAAAAGGTGTCTTTGGGACAACCTTGGTTGAAACATGATTTCATATATATACTGTTGTCTTAAGTGCTTCAGCCCATAATGATTTAGGAAGATTAGAGTTGCTAAGCATACCTCGTACCATATCCAATAATGTTTGGTTCCTTCTTTCTGCCACACCATTCTGATTTAGAGAACCAGACATAGTGTACTGGGCAACAATCCCATATTCTTGAAGAAACTTTGCAAAAGGACCAGATGCTCATCCATTCTTAGTATATCTGCCATAATATTCTCCACCTCTATCTGATCTCATTATTTTATTTGTTTGCCACATTGGTTCTCAACTTTGAAGCCATCCAATGCTTCATTTTTGTTATGAACCAAATAAACATTCCTATATCGTGAATTATTTCTAATATGCTTGAACTCCTGTTAGCACCTCTCTTAGACATGTTGGTTTGCTTACCCTTAATGCAGTCCACACAAGTCTTAAAGTTAGCAAAATCTAGAGTATTGAGTACCCCGTCTTTCACTAACCTTTTAATCCTCTCAATGGAGACATGTCCTAATCTCTGGTGCCATAACATAGAGGAATTCTCATTAATATTGCACCTTTTAATACCAGTTTGAACATGCATTGAACTATAAGTGACATAATTTTGTAAACCAAGAAGATAAAGACCATCAGACAAGATATCATTCCCAACACATTCAAAACTATAAAATAACTCAAACAATGTATCTTTAAAATTAAAGGAATATCCAAAAGGTACGAGTCTGGAAATAGAAATCAAGTTTCAAGAAAAACTTGACACATCAAAGGTCCTTTCTAATTTCAAAATAAAGCCACTACTTAAAGTTAAAATGCAAGTTCCAATAGCTTCCACAGGTGAGCCTAGCTTATTGCCTGATAAAATGCTTTGCTCACTTCCCACTGGTTTTCTTAGGTTTTGCATACCCTATAAATAATTCGCAATATGGATTGTAGATCTAGAATCGTTCCACCATGTGTTAATATTAACATTAGCCATATTATATTCATAACATACTAATGAGATTGATTTACCTTTCTTCTCAAGCCATTTCTGTAATATGGGGCAATTCTTCTTCATGTGTCTCTTCTTCTTACAAAAGAAACACTTTGCCACCTTCTTAGTATCAGCTTGAGGTGATATTTTACCATTCCTCTTCTGATTAGCTTGAGACTTAGTTGTTTTGTTCTTCCCACAAACAGTTGTCAACAATTCACTCTCACCCATCTCCATTATAAGCCTTTCTTCTTCCTGAACACACATGGTAATTAATTCATTGATAGACCATTTGTCCTTATGTGTGTTGTAGGAAATCTTAAACAACCCACATTCTTGCAAAAAGGTGTTTAAAATGAAGTGCACCAGGAAGGACTCAGACATATCAACCTTAAGTTTCTTAAGTTGAGCTGAAACATCTCGCATTTGCATTATGTACTCACACACACCTTTTACACTGGTGAGCCGGAGAGAGGAGAACTTCATGATCAGGGTGCTTGCTAAGGCCTTATCGAAAGTGATGAACTAGTCATCAATAGCTCAGTTGAGATTTTGAACTTAATGAACATCACGCTGAGTCAATTGGATCGCTCCACCGCTTATATAGCACAACACAGCTGGGCTACTTTCATCAGTGATTACAGGTGGTTCGTCTTTCCTTATAGCATAGTCTATGCCCATCCACCCCAATTGCAGAAGAATTCTCTCATTCTATATCTTATAGTTATCTCCTTTGAGTTTGAGACCATCACATTGAATATCAGAAAAACTAACAGTTTGAGAAGCTGCAAAAATCCAAAGGCATATGTCAAAATTTAAGGCATATTAATCTTAATTGTATGCTTTACCAATGTAAACATACTAGAAAATTGAATCTTGTGACATAAAAATTTCATGTGGACTAAATTTTTAATTCAATAAGAAATAATTAAACTTTATGATGGAATAATCAAATTCATGTTTTACGGGTACAACATGAAAATGATTTGATTTTCTATTGCAAATATTTACTTTATGATAAAACTGACAAATTATACATACCTCATGATCCATGTGGGTAAAACATGAAAAATAATATGTCGTTTTGTCTCAATTAATTATACAAATATAATAAAAATCCCCATGGGATAAAATTCATTATATAAAGTACAATTAATCACAATATCATGCCTAATTCCTTATATGATCTTTAAACAACTTAATATATAATTTTAATCAAATTATAGATGTTGTGGCTAATCCATAATTGATCAAAATTATAAAGATCACTTAGACATAAAACTTAATGAGAATAAATCATATTATGCATTTCAACGACCTTGTGACTCATGTGTATTCTAGTAACATGTAGGTTCGGTGTTTGAAACCTAACTAGCACAAATACCAAATTTAGACTAAAAGCTCTAACATGTGATGTTACAAACTACAAAATAAAACACATGTCATTAACAAATGCGGAAAAACAAAACTCAAATTATACCTCCAGTCATTGTCATGAAAGAGTTGCCTTGATTTGGTTCTTCCAAGCTCTCACTCTCTCTTCTATAGATGGTGTATCAAACAAAAATGAAAGAGATGAGCTCAGGGACCAAACACATGTGCTTTATATAGACATTCTACCATCAAGAATGCATTTAGTAGTCATTACCACCAATTAGTAGTCATTATCACTCATTAGTAATCATTACCACCCATTAGTAATCATTCAATAATTGGCTTTTCAACTTAAAACTGATGGAGGAATTGACATTCCAAAATGTACAAACAAAAAATTATTACATTTTTGTGTGTTTCTCTATTGTATGATGGTAGGGTATATCCACGAAAACACTCTGATGTTCAAGTTAGCAAAGCATAGTTAAGAGCAGTTGTTTTAAAGTAGGTTGGAATAGAGTTGGTTTACCTAAATCTTGAAAATCCCTTTTTATAAAGGTGAAATTGAATGATAAAATCTCAATTCCCCTCCTAAGATAATGTAAATAGGAAAAGATATAATCCCATCTTATCTTTTCTTTAATAATAGATCATTTTTGGTATTTGGAGATACATCTATCTTTTCAATAGAAGATAGAATTTTCTTCTTATCTTAATTAGCTAGATCCACCAAATTCTCTATGAAACTTAATTTGAAAGCCATATTTTTACTCAGACATTCTCGGGATACCCCAATAACCAACGAATGACAAGTGCTTCTTTGTGTAGATCCTATTTCAACATGAACTTGATGAGTTGATCCGCCTATGCGTCTTGCTTTTTCATTGTTATATCAGGAGTTACTCCATGTATTACTTGACGTAAAACATATAGTGGATTTGTTGAATTTTGATTCTATTTGAGTTGTCCATTTTTAGTTTTTTTTTTCCTGCACTATACCTTTTCTCTCCTAATTTTCCCCAAAATACACCTACATGAAAAATATTTCTAAACTATACTTGGTTTGAGTTTGTAGAGAGAAGTTGGGGTTGGGGAATCTGACTTCTCTTTGAGTTTTTTTAATCTATCTATTTTTTAATCACTTTGTATTTTTATTTTATTTTAAGACTATTAGTTAATTATTTTAAAACTGTTAATAAATAATTAAACAAAAAATATAATGATCATTTTAAAAATAAAATAATAATATTAAAAATTTTACTTTTTTAACGTGAAAATAATATTTAAAAAAACATGGGAATTAATTTTTTTTAAAAAAACTTTTTTTTTATATTTTTTTTAAAAACTCAAAACAAGTGTAGTTTAGGAAATACTTTTCCTGGAGTATTTTGAAGAAAATGAGGAGAGAGAAGGTGTAGTGTAGGAAAAAAATATCATTTTCAAATGATATTCACAAATATGCATTTTTGATTTTTTTTTTATAAGTTAATCCATAATAATTTTCACAAATCCAAATAGACTACTCAGCCGAGAACCAAATTCGAAGGCTTGCCGAGTCCAAGTATTACATAGTTGATCTACTCTTTCAATGGTAAAATTGAAGATTTCCCTTTTAAATAATTTAAGGTGAATAGCATTCAAAATATTTTTAAATAAGTTAGTGATCTAGCTCACGAAATGATTGTTAAATTTCATCCATCATGGTCACTGAATCCGAGCCACAATGTATGGCCATGGGGTTGGCCGTGATCATTGGTTGACAATTACTGGATTCAATTAAGGAATCTTTATCTTTATAAGAAAAATAAAAGGGATGGTGGATGATTTGCCTCATCGCCTATATCTAGACCAGAATCCCGATCAGTGTACAAAGTAACATATCGACTCCTCCACCATTGCTGGAAGATTCCTTTCTGTGTTGTCCTAAATAGTCTACATACCAGTAGAGAAGATGGATGTTCAAGAGTATATTGTGCTTATAGGTTTTTATTTTATTTTAAAATTTAAAGGAATGACCAGTTGAATTATATAAGTTTGTATTTTGTATAATTACATTTAGCCTTAACAATAAATTGGGGAGCAAGGAACAAGGAATCTTACAACCACGAAAACTGGAAAAGTATGTCTAGCATCTACTATGGTCCTAAATGGCCGCATAAGCATAAAGAAGAGAAAGCTTCAATTAATCTAGAAGATTTATAGGATAAATAGTCATTTTTGTTCCTAAATGTGTAAAGCACTGACAAATTCATCGTCGAAAGATAAAAATTCAAATTTTAGTCATTGAAAGTAAAAAAATTATGACAAATTCATTCATCCATTAACTTCAGTTAGGGAGAGAAGATAAAGATTAAATTATATTTTGGATAAATAGTCATTTTCATTCCTGTAGAGTGTTAGTAAATTCGTCCCTCAATATGTCACGTAGGCTCTTTCATCAACGGTATCAGACGAAAAGTTAACGGATAAATAGATTTGTCGCACTTTTTTACTTTCGGAAACTAAAAATTAAATTTTTATCTTTCAGAAATAAATTTATTAATATTTTACATATTTAGAAAATAAAATGACTATTTATTCCGATTTATATGTCAATGACGGAAGTGGTGTAAACCAAAAAGTGATAGTTGGTTGAGCTGGAACGTATATAGGAGGGAAAATATATATTTCTTGTAACTCATCAGCTACTTATTATAAGAATTTTCTTTTTCTTTTTTATTAAGTGCATTCAATTTCTTTTAGATTAAGATTATTGTTAAATATAGTTAATTTCATTTTAATTTGGCTTGAAACTTTGAATCTTGAACATTATATTTATTAGATCATTTTAGAAAAAGTAATTGTTGGATTATTGAATTTTTGTTGATATCAATTTGATTTTGATTTATTAATTTTAAATTTAGACACACCATACTAAATTAATCAAGATAGATATTTTAATTCAAATATTTTAATTATTCATATATTTTCTTCTTTTAATTAATTTTGAAAGTTATATATTTTATTTTATTTACATACATTGATTATGTTGAACAAAATTAGCTAAAAAAATTAGTTAATTGAAAGCTGAAAAGTCAATTGAAAATTAAAAAGCTAGCTAATATCTGGAAGTTAAAAAATTAGTTTATTAAATTAAGTAAAATTAGCTTTTGAAGTTGTTAAAAAGTGTAAAATGACAAAAAAATAATAGTCATATTCATTTAAAAAGGGTAAATAAAAAATTTGATAAATATATTGAGAAAAAAATATAAAAATCTAGAAGTTAGAAACTAGTTGAAAATACCTTGACGATCATAGTCAATATAATGAAATGTTTCAAAATAGGAAAATTAGTTTATATATTCTTCATTATATTGTGAAAGAATCTCAAAAACTAAAATATAAATTATGTTTATATATTATAATTAATGTTGATCAAAGAAATTTAGTATTTAATGAACAATATAATATGGAAAGTAAAAATCTCATTTCGAAATACTATTTATATTTATTATATATAAAATAAGGTTCGATTTTATAGGAGGATGCGAAGTCACAATCTAATATTTATTCCCTCTAAACAATTCAGTTAATTATTACAGATTTTTTTTATATTATTTCTATTTTATTTTATTTCCATAGAATCTTAAATTAGTTAAATCAATTATAGTTCTACTGTAAAGCATACAACTTTAAATTTAATTCCAGAAATAATTTAATTTAAGAAATTAATAAATAAAAAATTTCAAATTAATAATATAACTATTTTCATGTGTAATGCAATTATTTTTCGAGTAATTATTTATTAATAATGAATTAAAAAATGGAAAAATTGTTAAAAAGAGAAAATATATCTAAAAAGGAAATACATCCAACTGATTTCTTACTGAGATATTCTTGGAAATATGATATAAATGAAAAATAATATTAAAAAATAGTTTAATTATGAGAATAATTTAATTTCTGAAATTAACATGCGTAAAAATTATCTGTTTGTATATATATTTTTTTAATTTTTTTGAATTTATTATTCATTATTTGAATATATTTTTTTATTTTAAATTTCAGAACATTCTTTCTCCACCCTTTATATTCTTTCTTCCCTCTTTTTAATATCTGACATATTTTGTCCATTCGTTTGTCTCTTCCATTTGATATTGTTTTCCTCCTTTTATATTATTTGCATAACAATATTTCTAACGTGTTTCTTTTTTTCTTCAGTTTCACTGGTGTGGAGGGGGTATTTTTATACATTCTAGAGCTAATGCTTGCATAACATTATGTCTAATGTGCTTTTTTTTTTTTTTTTTTAGTTTTATGAGTGTGACAAATGCTGTTCTTATATATTTTTCAGGTAACAATTTTTCTCCTTTTGGTTTGTCACCTACTTATGCAATGAGTGTGTAGAAAAAAAAAGGTAATTACGATTATGGATGATGTTGATGGCAAATCTTGGTGATAATTTAACAGTTTTGAGGTTGGTTTTTTTCTCATATTTTTTTTAATGTTTCACCATATTATTCATATTCTCATATTTTCTTGATAACACAGAAACTGATCTATATATGTTGTGATAATAGCCATTGTTCTCATCCATATGAGAAAAATATATAAAAAACATGTATTGCCCTTTTTCCAATTAATTTTTCTCAAAGACTGCACATTAATTTTGCTCCTAATTGATTATTTGGACAAAAAATATAAATACTATAATAAAAAAGATATATATATATATATATACTATGTATTACCGGGGAAAAGTAGGCTCTTGGTGTCTAATTGCTTTTTCACTTTTTTATTAAAAAAAGATAATAAGAGTTGATGCGTGATTTTTAAAGATAGTTATTAGAATAAAATAATAACTTATAAATATAATTATAGAGATAAAATGGATGTAAAATTATGTATACCAAAACATCTTTTTCCCTTTATATAATTATAGACGTGGGATTAAGATAGATATCCCACTTACTCATCTCATTTATAAATATTGATTGCATTATACGTGCAGGTAACATTTTTTCTTGTGCAGTCCGATTTTTCAGTTTAATGTAAGCAAAAATATATGACGACGAATAAACAAAATGATTAAAGTGGAAGCATTAACAAATTGAAAAAGAACCTCCAGCTATTGTCATTGCAAACGATTCGCACCCTTTCATGCAAATCCGTTTTGCTTCGGTTCTAAACCTTTGCTCTCTCAACATGATGGTGTTTGTTTCTGAAGGAGGAATAGGCTTAGTGACTCAACACAGAAATTAACACGTCTTATATAGAGAACTCTATCCATCATAGAGTTCAAATGTGGAGTTCTACCCATCATAGCCGTTTCCACTTATGTTACATCCCGAACAAAACATTACTAGAGAAATCTAAAGAAGAGAGACAAAAAGTAGTTGAAGAAAGTAGTGAAAATGATTACATTTTGAAGATTAATATATATATATATATATATATATATATATATATATATATATATATATATATTGAAGGGTAATTTTGAAATAAAAAATATGTACATCAACAGCATTAATTATCTTTATTAATAGTTATAGATATAAATTGGCAGAAACTTATTATTATTATTATTATTATTATTATGTAAAATAAGAATATCGGCATTATATATAATTAAAATAATTAGATTATGAATGTTTATTTGAGAACAACGTTACTATATATTCAGTATGAAAATCATATGAACGAAATACACAAACAATAAATGTGGATTAACAATCATTTTTAAAATATGTATTAAGAAAAGGATGAAAAAATATAATTTGTTTTTGATAAAAATCATACTTATGTAAATTTGAAAAAAAAAAAGAAGTAATAAAAGAGCCTTTTTGATTTTAGAATAATTATGATTTTAATGAGCATATTTATAATTAAAACAATATAATATATTGATGATAGAAAATACAATTTATTATTACGAGCGAATTTAATACTTTGGTGTCAAAATAGATGGGGAGGTTTAACAAATTATGCTACAACACACTTATTATTATGATTTTAATATCTTCAAAATAAATGTATTACTATTTTCATTTGTAATTTAATAATTTTCTGAAGTACATAAATAATATTATTTTTTAAAAAAAGTAGGTTATGCTTACCCCTAGATATAACATACGTGTGAAATTAAATTCCGTATGATTGTATAATATCTGGATAGTTATATGGTACGTATATTAAGCATAATTATGTTATATATAAAAAGCTCTTTTAGGTATGCTATAAAAATGTACTAAATAATAATATTTGGAATTCCGTAACTGACTATTATAATTGTCAATACCTCAGTCAATTAAACCTTAAAAACAATTTTTTCTACTATAAAATAAATATAAAAATAATTACACGATTGTCTGGCGAATGAATTAGCCTAATTTCACAGTTATACATTTAGTAGATTACCTCAAATATTATATAATTGATTATTGATTAATTGTTTACCTAAATATTATATAATTGATGATTGATTAATTGTTTACCTAAATATTATACCAAATGAGAAGCATACTGGACGAGCATTTATCTTTAACGTCATATAAACCCTAAACCCCCTTTCGACGAGCGAAGTGTTGATCATTCTTGCAATTGCTGGCACCAATTTATGCGTTTTCTCAAGGTAAGCCCTAAACCTAAACCTATCATAGTTCATTTTATTGCTTTTTAATTTTCTTGCTTTTCAAAAGAAAATGTGTTATTCTTTTTTGTTGAAATGTTGAAATGCTGAATTGCTGAAATGCTGAAAAGGTGATTTTCTTGATGAATGAAATAAGAGAATGGCATAAAAGAAATATATATCTGCTTGAGTTGAGAGCGAGATAAGTTGGAGAGAGCAAAGAATTTGGTTGCATCATTTCCAGTGATGTGGCCATCTCCGTCTACGATCAAAGACAAAAGAATGAGTTGTAACCGAAAGGAAATGGAGAATGAAATGAAGCGAAGCAGCAAAACCTGAGTCGGCCAAGTTGAACCAGTCCTGGTAAGTCTTCTCAAATTAAGACTATGTTTAGATTTGTAGACAAAGGATCAAGCTGAAAGTTTTGATGATGCCAAAGGATTACATGAATCATATGCTTCTCAAAGATTTACTCAAGACAAAGCAATTAGAGTTAATCAAGATGGATGATCAAGACAGTCTATAGAGTCTTAGAAAGGATATTAAAATGGAAGGGAATTCCAATTGGATTAGCAAAAGGTTTGGCCAAGAATTTTAAGCTAAAAAGTGTTTTTCAACAAATTTACTCTCTGGTAATCGATTACCAGAGGATGTAATCGATTACCAGTGGCCAAAACTGATTTACAACAGCTATTAAAATTTGAATTCAAAATTTGCACTGTGTAATCGATTACACATATATGGTAATCGATTACCAGTAGTTTCTGAACGTTTTAATTCAAATTTTAAAGAGTGTAATCGATTACACACTTATTGTAATCGATTACCAGAGGAGTTTTTCAGAAAACATTCTCATCAGTCACATCCTTTCATGTGGTTATTGAATGGCTTTCATAAGGCCTATATATGTGTGACTTGAGACATGATTTTGACAGAGATTTTGAGAACAACAAGTGTTTATCCTCTCAAAGAGCAAATTCATTTTTATCCTCTTAAGAATTCCTTGGCCAATTCAATTGCAATTCATTAAGGAATTATTTGAGCGCTCAATCTGTAAAAATCTATCTCTTTCTAGAGAGATTCATTCATCTTCTTCTACTAATTCTCTAAGGGATTAAGAGACTGTGGGTCTCTTGTTGTAAAGGAATTCTAAACACAAAGGAAGGATTGGCCTTGTGTGTTTAGAACTTGTAAAAGGAATTTACAAGATAGTGGAACTCTCAAGCGGGTTGCTTGGGGACTGGACGTAGGCACAAGGGTGTGGCCGAACCAGTATAAATCCGAGTTTGCACTTTCTCTTCCCTTAATCTCCTTTGTTTATCATTGCTTTACATTCATATTCAAATTGTTTTATTTGAATTAATATTTAAGAAGTTTATTGTTAAGGGAATCTATAACTTGAAAAGAAAGTGAAATAAATTTTTTTAATTGGGGAAAGTAATTTGGGATATCTTAATTCAACCCCCTCTTCTTAAGATATTTGAGGCCACTTGTCTAACAAGTGGTATCAGAGCTTCATTCTTGTATAAAGTTTAGAAGCTTCAAGAAAAAGATGGCCTTAGCAAACTCCTTATTTCCAGAAGGGAATTCTATCAATAGACCTCCAATCTTTAATGGAGAGGGTTACCACTACTGGAAAACCCGAATGCAAATTTTTATCGAGGCAATAGATCTAAATATCTGGGAAGCCATAGAAATAGGGCCTTATATACCCACCACAGTATAAAGAGTTTCAATAGATGGTAGTTCATCAAGTGAAAGCATAACCATAGAAAAACCTAGAGATAGATGGTCTGAAGAGGATAGAAAACGAGTACAATACAACTTAAAAGCCAAAAACATAATAACATCTGCTCTAGGAATGGATGAATATTTCAGGGTTTCAAATTGCAAAAGTGCTAAGGAAATATGGGACACTCTTCAATTAACACATGAAGGAACTACAGATGTTAAAAGATCTAGGATAAATGCACTAACTCATGAGTATGAATTATTTAGAATGAATGCAAATGAAAATATTCAAATCATGCAAAAGAGATTTACACATATAGTAAATCATCTAGCAGCCTTAGGCAAAGAATTTCAAAATGAGGATCTTATAAACAAGGTGTTAAGATGTTTAAGTAGAGAATGGCAACCCAAAGTAACGGCCATTTCTGAATCAAGAGATTTGTCTAACATGTCTCTTGCCACTTTATTTGGAAAGTTGCAAGAACACGAGATGGAACTATTGAGATTGCACCAGAATGAAGAAAATGACAAGAAAAAGAAAGGAATCGCTCTTAAAGCATCATCCTCAATTCAAGAAGAAAGTGATCAGGATAATGATCCAGATGATGATGATGATCTAAGTCTTTTTGTAAGAAGATTCAACAAGTTTCTTAAAGTAAGAGGAAATCAGAGGCGACCAAATTTTAAATCAAAGAGAAGGACAGAAAATTCATCCTCTACTCTAAAATGCTTTGAATGCAATCAACCTGGACATCTGAGGGTTGATTGTCCCATTTTCAAGAAAAAGATGGAAAAATCTGAAAAGAAAAATCATAGTGAAAAGAAACTGAAGAAAGTATACATCACATGGGATGAAAATGATATGGAATCTTCTGAAGATTCTGAAAATGAAGAGATAAATCTCTGCCTTATGGCTAAAAGCTACGAAAGTGATGAAGAGGTAACATCTTCAAATAACTTATCTATATCTTTTGATGAATTGCAAGATGCATTTGCTGATCTGCATAAAGAGTCAATTAAACTTGCAAAATTAGTTTCATCTTCAAAGAAAACAATTTCAAATTTAGAAAAAGAGATTTTGAAATTAAACAAAGAATTAGATCTTCTTAGAAATGAAGTCTCAATTTCTAAAACAAATGAAAAAGTTAATATCTCCACTATTTCTGACAAGAAAATATCAGATTCTTGTAGTTGTTGTGATAAATATGTAAAAGAAATTAAAGAGTTGAAGAATTCACTTTCAAAATTTTCATATAGTAAAAATAATTTAGATGTTATATTAAGTAAACAAAGATATGTGTCTAATAAAAATGGACTAGGGTATAAATCTGATAAACAACAAAAGTTTCATAAAAACTTTTCCACTTCCACACAAAAATGTAATTCTAATTCTATCACTTGTTTTTACTGTGGAAGAAGAGGACATGGCATATCAACTTGCTACTTCAAGAAAAATTACAGTAACATTAAAATGATATGGGTCCCAAAAGGATCCTCAGTTTATACTAACATGCAAGGACCCAATAAAATTTGGGTACCTAAGTCAAAAACTTAATTATGCAGGTATCTTTGAGAAAGAAGTGGTACATAGATAGCGGATGCTCAAAACATATGACTGGAGATGCATCAAATTTTACACATATATCTCCAAAGAAAAGCGGGCATGTAACATATGGTGACAACAACAAAGGTAGAATCCTTGGAGTGGGTAAAATAGGTACAAATTCTTCAAACTCCATTAAAAATGTTCTACTTGTTGAAGGACTTAAGCATAGCCTGCTTAGCGTTAGTCAACTATGTGACAAAGGCTATCTAGTATCATTTGATTCTCAGAAATGTCTTATAGAACATAAGCATGACATTAATATAAAGCATGTAGGACATAGAGTCAATAATATTTACATGATAGACTTAAACATAAAACAAGAAAACAATCATTGCTTTCTTAGTAAAGATGATGATCCATGGTTATGGCATAAAAGAATTGCTCACATAAACATGGATCACTTAAATAAATTAATTTCAAAAGATTTAGTAATTGGTTTGCCTAAATTGAAATTTGAAAAAGATAAACTATGCGATGCATGTCAAAAGGGCAAACAAACAAGAGTCTCATTCAAACCTAAAAATGTTGTTTCAACCACTCAACCTTTACAGTTATTGCATATGGATTTATTTGGTCCATCTAGAACCATGAGTTTTGGAGGAAATTACTATGCTCTAGTTATAGTTGATGATTTCTCTAGATATACTTGGACATTATTTATTACATATAAAAGTGATTCATTCCAAGCATTTAGAAAACTTGCTAAAGTCATACAAAACAAGAAAAATCTCAAGATTGCATCCATTAGAAGTGATCATGGGGGTGAATTTGAAAATAAAGATTTTGAATTATTCTGTGATGAACATGGTATTGAACACAATTTTTCTGCACTTAGAACCCCTCAACAAAATGGAGTTGTTGAGAGAAAAAATAGATCATTGGAAGAAATTGCAAGAACCTTATTAAATGATACTTCTCTACCAAAGTATTTTTGGGCTGAAGCTGTCAATACTGCATGTTACATCATGAATAGGGCCTTGATAAGACCCATTTTAAAGAAAACCCCATATGAGTTGTATAATGGTAGAAAACCTAATATTTCTCATCTACATGTTTTTGGTTGCAAGTGCTTTGTGCTTAATAATGGTAAAGATAATCTAGGAAAATTTGATGCAAAATCTGATGAAGGTATTTTTCTTGGATATTCATTACAAAGCAAAGCATATAGGATATATAATAAAAGAACTATGAATATCGAGGAATCCATTCATGTTACCTTTGATGAATCTAATGCTATATTGTCAAGAAAGAATATGCTAGATGACATTGCAGATTCTTTAGAACATATGAACATTCATGAACAAGATTCCAAAGGAAATGACAAAGGAAACAATGAAGATCCTCCAGAAGAAGTCAAATCCAATGATGAACTCCCAAGAGAATGGAAAGCTTCAAGAGATCATCCCCTCGACAACATTATTGGTGATATCTCAAAAGGGGTAACAACTAGACATTCTCTTAAAGATTTATGCAATAATATGGCTTTTGTATCTATGATTGAACCTAAAAATATAAAAGAAGCCATAGTAGATGATAACTGGATCATTGCCATGCAAGAAGAACTAAACCAATTTGAAAGAAATAATGTGTGGAAATTAGTAGAAAAACCTGAAAATTATCCTATCATAGGAACAAAATGGGTTTTTAGAAATAAATTAGATGAACATGGTATAATTATTAGAAATAAAGCCAGGTTAGTAGCAAAAAGATATAATCAAGAAGAAGGAATAGACTATGAAGAAACATATGCTCCTGTTGCAAGATTAGAAGCCATTAGAATGCTATTGGCGTATGCATCCATAATGGATTTTAAACTTTATCAAATGGATGTTAAGAGTGCCTTTCTAAATGGCTTAATTCAAGAAGAGGTATATGTTGAACAACCCCCTGGTTTTGAAATTCCTGATAAACCAAACCATGTTTATAAATTACAAAAGGCTCTTTATGGTTTGAAACAAGCCCCTAGGGCGTGGTATGAACGCTTAAGCAATTTTCTTCTAGAAAAAGATTTCTCTAGAGGTAAAGTGGATACCACATTGTTCATAAAGAGAAAGCATAATGATATTTTATTGGTTCAAATATATGTTGATGATATAATTTTTGGATCCACTAACGACTCATTGTGCAAGGAGTTTTCCCTTGATATGCAAAGTGAATTTGAAATGTCAATGATGGGAGAACTAAAGTACTTTCTGGGATTACAAATCAAGCAAACTCAAGAAGGTATATTCATCAATCAATCCAAGTACTGCAAGGAACTGATCAAAAGATTTGGGATGGATAGTGCAAAACACATGTCTACACCGATGAGCACTAATTGTTACTTAGATAAAGATGAATCTGGTCAGTCTATAGACATAAAACAATATCGAGGTATGATCGGATCTCTTCTTTATTTATCTGCTAGTAGACCTGATATTATGTTTAGTGTATGCATGTGTGCTAGGTTTCAGTCCAACCCCAAACAATCACATTTAAGTGCAGTAAAGAGAATCATGAGATATCTATTAGGAACAATCAATTTAGGATTATGGTATCCTAAGAATTCAACATGTAACTTAATAGGATATTTTGATTCTGATTTTGCCGGATCTAAAACTGATAGAAAAAGTACAAGTGGAACTTGTCAATTTATTGGATCGGCTCTTGTCTCATGGCATAGTAAGAAACAAAACAGTGTTGCTTTATCTACTGCTGAAGCAGAGTATATCTCTGCCGGTAGTTGTTGTGCACAGATTTTATGGATGAAGCAACAATTACCTGACTATGGCATCATTCTTGATCGTATACCTATTAAGTGTGATAATACTAGTGCCATAAATCTATCCAAAAACCCAGTTCAACACTCTAGAACTAAACATATAGAGATTAGACACCACTTTCTTAGAGATCATGTCCTAAAGGGAGATTGTGTATTAGAGTTTGTTGATACTAAGAATCAACTTGCTGATATTTTCACAAAACCTCTCCCCAAGGAAGTGTTCTTCTCTATTAGAAGAGAGTTAGGTCTCTTAGACGTAAGAGATTTAGAAAAATAGGAATTGATTGATTGAATGATTGATTGATTGGTTGATTTACTCTTACTTATTGATTGTAGATTATTTTGTTTGTTTAATCTTGTTTGAATTCTTGTTTTTATGAATAATTGATTGTGTTTTGATTAAGAATAACGCTTGTGTTGTTTAATTTAATTTACTTTTTGTTAGTATAATTAATTATTAAGATAGTATAAGTTTTTAGACTTAGAAATAAGTTTTCTTTTAGAAAAAGACTATTTTTTTTGTTCTGGTAATCGATTACATGAATACTGTAATCGATTACACTAGAACAGATAGCCTGTAATCGATTACAGTATTCATGTAATCGATTACCAATAGGCTGTCTTCTCCTGTAATCGATTACCATTACTTGTAATCGATTACCACGCGTCCTGCTCTATAAATATCACATTTTCCAGAAATCCCTGCGCAGTCCCCTTTCTCTTACGACGTTCCTCCATTCCTAAACCTCCAAACCTTCATATCTCACTCATTTCTCCATCAAATCAACTCCCGTAAATTGCAATCTTCTTCTTTTTCATTTCTCTTTTGATTTCACCGATTAAAATCTACAAAAACTCCTTCAAATGGCAGAATAGTCAAAGAAACGAAAGGGTTCTTCCGCCTCCGCTTCGGCTTCAAGAGCTCATCGTTCCGGAGACACTAGCGCATCCACAGCACCAATTCCACCCTCATTGTCCTCTTCCCCAATGTTTTCTTCCGACGAACAATAGAAACGGTACTCCAATCTTTTCTCATCTCGTTCCATTATCGATCCTAAGTTTATTGATATGGAATTCTTTTCTGCTGAAACTTTTGATTGCATTCAAGCCTTTCAGAACTTAGGTCTTCTACCTTTTATGTCATTACAATTGCCTATTTATCCTGAATTGGTTAAAGCTTTTTATTGTAATCTTGAAATTCAGGACAACACTCTGATTTCTGAAATTTTTGGGATAAAAATGGTCATTGACCAATCCCTTTTCTATGACTTAACCAAATTACCCAGTGACGGTGTACCATTTGAAGGCACACTGAATGACGACTGGAAATTTGATTTCTCTGCCCATGATGCCCGCCAGTTGGTTTGCACCAACAATGCGGATATGACCGGACGTCTTCTTGCTGGGTCATTGGCTTTTGAAAGATGCATCCTTCACTATTTAATTGTGCGCATTTTGCTTCCACAGTCTTCCAACCTTGCCCAGGTTTCTGAGGAAGATCTAATTATCATGTGGGCCTTTCATACAGGGCGTCAACTTGACTGGGCACACTTAGTCAGATATCGCATGCATAAGGCATTGCGATTAAATGCTCCACTACCATATCCACAGCTTGTCACTCTCTTTTTCCGCCATTTTCAAATTCCTCCTGATTCTGAACCTTACGTTCCAATCAAGAGATCCTTTTTAATTGGTGCTGCTGTGATTGCTTCTTTTGGTTACCGCAAAGAGCATGATGGCTCTTGGGTCAAAAAGGGTGCTCCACCCGCTGATGATGAAGGCAACCAACCAGTTGAAGATAATTCCTCTCTTCTTCGAAAGCTTTTAGAAAAGTTCGATGGTCTTCAAACTTTTGTTGGTGATAAGTTTGATAATATGGAATTGCAAGTCAACATGCGGTTTGATGCCATGGAATCAAGGATCACCAAAGTTGAAGAAGATGTCTCCTTCATCCGTACTTGCTTTGATCCACCACCACCGCCTCCATCATCCTCTTAGCTTATATGTTCTTATTACGACTAAGTATTAGTAGTGGTTAAGTATTATTATTAGTACTCTGTTTTAACGCCGTGTATTTGACTTTTTATTGCTCTAGTTATCGTAATCTAGCACTATAATTATATTTCTAGACATTGCTTTTGTTGATTATGACTATGTATGGATTTATTTTGGTTTAATGGTTGGCTTTGTTTGGATATTCATTGTGTTAATGTTTGGCTATTGATTGCCTTGCTCTAGTTCTTTTTGATGTTGCCAAAGGGGGAGAGAACTTGGGAGAGAACATGGGTTAGAAATCAATTAGAAATTTAGAAATTTATCGTTAAAAAAAAAATAGGCATACATGCCAAAAGATAGGGGGAGTAAGGGTTGTGTGAACGTGCTATCATCTTGTATATAGCTTGTCTTGATTTCAGGTGTTGTCATCATCAAAAAGGGGGAGATTGTAGACAAAGGATCAAGCTGAAAGTTTTGATGATGCCAAAGGATTACATGAATCATATGCTTCTCAAAGATTTACTCAAGACAAAGCAATTAGAGTTAATCAAGATGGATGATCAAGACAGTCTATAGAGTCTTAGAAAGGATATTAAAATGGAAGGGAATTCCAATTGGATTAGCAAAATGTTTGGCCAAGAATTTTAAGCTAAAAAGTGTTTTTCAACAAATTTACTCTCTGGTAATCGATTACCAGTGGCCAAAACTGATTTACAACAGCTATTAAAATTTGAATTCAAAATTTGCACTGTGTAATCGATTACACATATATGGTAATCGATTACCAGTAGTTTCTGAACGTTTTAATTCAAATTTTAAAGAGTGTAATCGATTACACACTTATTGTAATCGATTACCAGAGGAGTTTTTCAGAAAACATTCTCATCAGTCACATCCTTTCATGTGGTTATTGAATGGCTTTCATAAGGCCTATATATGTGTGACTTGAGACACGATTTTGACAGAGATTTTGAGAACAACAAGTGTTTATCCTCTCAAAGAGAAAATTCATTTTTATCCTCTTAAGAATTCCTTGGCCAATTCAATTGCAATTCATTAAGGAATTATTTGAGCGCTCAATCTGTAAAAATCTATCTCTTTCTAGAGAGATTCATTCATCTTCTTCTACTAATTCTCTAAGGGATTAAGAGACTGTGGGTCTCTTGTTGTAAAGGAATTCTAAACACAAAGGAAGGATTGTCCTTGTGTGTTTAGAACTTGTAAAAGGAATTTACAAGATAGTGGAACTCTCAAGCGGGTTGCTTGGGGACTGGACGTAGGCACAAGGGTGTGGCCTAACCAGTATAAATCTGAGTTTGCACTTTCTCTTCCCTTAATCTCCTTTGTTTATCATTGCTTTACATTCATATTCAAATTGTTTTATTTGAATTAATATTTAAGAAGTTTATTGTTAAGGGAATCTATAACTTGAAAAGAAAGTGAAATAAATTTTTTTAATTGGGGAAAGTAATTTGGGATATCTTAATTCAACCCCCCCTTCTTAAGATATTTGAGGCCACTTGTCTAACAAGATTAATTTTTTTATAAGAGAAAAATTAATGAATGAAATAAGTTAAAAACCTTTTCATATTAATTACATTCTCTAACAAATATTTTTTAATTTATACATAAGTTAATTTTAACAAAAAAAAATGTTTCATTTTTTCTTATATTCTTCAATTATAAATGTTTATGAAAATAACTATTCGAGTTAATAGTAGAATTTAAGCTATCAGAAAAAGTCATTTTAATTTTTATCGTTTGAGCTGAACAATGCACATGTATATCACTTGAAAGAAATGAGAGTCCAAGTATAAAAGTGATTGAAAGGGACACTGTGTAGCTGCATATTTTTCTTTCCCCTGTTTCAGAAAATACTAGCTGCTCATTGCTATCCATAATCCATGGGCTACATGCATGCATCATAGTCTACTACAAATTGCCCATTAATTTTGACTCCCATATGACATGAATCACATGAATTTATGGGTTCTTCAAATGAAGATACTCTGCTTTTTGAAAGAAATCCTTGATTGGTAATGATATAAAACTTTGAACTGAGGCATTAAAACCATCTATGCATAAAGCTCTACATGGTCTATGTTCCTCCAATATGTCAATCAGCCCGTACCAGGGGTCCATTTTATTAATTAAAACATACCTCTCTAATCTTGAGAAAGAGATATTCTGTATAGTAATAGTTCCACCCAAACAATAGTTTAACTATTTAGAGTAAGATAATTTTTTGTAATGTCTTATTTTTTAATATGTGGTTTTATTATTAAAAATACTCTAATGATAATTTAACTTTAAATTAACTAATTCCGTTTTCATTTTAACTTTTCTTATAACACTAGTTATTTATAGTCTTAAATTAATTAATTCTAATTATATATTTACGTTAAGTTTTCTTATTCTCTTCAAATCTCGATTGTTTTTCATTCTAAAATTGATATCTTTTAAATTTATTTTTACAAATGAAACTAATGCATGTTGTTTTAAAAAAGGCCCACTCTCTTTATAAATAAATGACACATAATTTTTAATTTTTATTTTAAATTTAAATTAATTTCATTTTTTTAACTTCAATATATTTTAATATTTTATATTAATTAAGTGTGGTGTTCTTTTAATTTTTAAATATTTTTAAAATTTTATTATATTTAAAAATTTGGATAATACGTAAAATACTTTTTAATTAGCACTACTGTTGTCAAGAACTTGGATTATGTGTAGCTGCATATTTTTCTTTCCCTTGTTTCGGAAAATACTAGCTGCTGATTGCTATCTATAATGCATGCATCATAGTCTGCTACAAATTGCCCATTAATTTTGACTCCCATATGACATGAATCACATGATGTTATGGGTTAAATGATTTGATACTTTATATTTATTGTTCCATAATAAAAAATAGTTGACTGAAACTATTTCTATGTAATGTGACGAAATAGTTAAACTATTGTGTGACTGAAACTAATGAATGCTTGCAGTGATCCTGAAATTATGTTGCTCTATTTGTGGATTTTTCCATAAATGATTTTTCCATAAATTATGTTAGTCACGTTAGTAAGAGTTTGGGTGCAAACAACACTCTATCCTTTCCGCCATATTATCCTTTATTCTTCTTTAGAGTTTGAGTGTAGCATTCATATTGATATCTGTTTTTCGGAATGATGATTGATGTAGGTGTTCATTCAGTTATTTCTTTGATTCTTGCTTTCATTTTGGACCGTGATGCTCATCATCACAGGTACAAATGTTTGTTACCAATGAATATTTTTATTATGTGTTCACTGCCATTAATGACAATTGATATATGCTATATAAATTGTGTTCATGATGAGTGAACCTTAGATTCCCGTTTGAGATTGGATGCAATGATTCTTGCGGACAGTTTGCATTAATCATTGTATTTAATCTTGAATTGTCCGTTTGGACAGTTTGGGGAGACTGATATTTTTATGGTAGATTTATGTGTTAAGGTTAAAATTATTTTGTTTAATTTGATGAAATTTCGATAATGCATTTCTAGTTGTTCTCTGGGTGCATACTTGATTATCGGAAAATTAATTTCACCGATTTCATGTTGTGTACTTGGAGACCAATGCGAAATGCTACCAAAATTTTGTCAAATTTAACAAAATAGAATTAACCCTGATGTATGAAGCTACCATAAAAGACGGTCTTCCCAAATGGGATAGGGCCACACCTATAATAAAAAAGTGAGATTTTCATGCATCGAATAACTTTGAGAGTATCACCGAGTTATTACTTAGATGGATCGAAGTTGGATGAATGAAAGTCGCATCAGCCCAGAATATGAGGAAGGCGTCGAACAATTCTTACAATTTGCTTCAGAAAGAGGTCAACCGGATGAAGATGAAAAGTATTATTGTCCTTGCATCAATTGTTTGAATGGAAGACGACAAATACTGGATGACATACGAGAGCATCTGTTGTGTGATGGAATTAAGAGGAATTATACGACGTGGATATGGCATGGTGAAATGACAGACATGCAAAGTGGGCAGCAATCCGAACCATTTAATGTAGAAATGGGAGATCGCTTAGAGGATATGATGAGAATCCTGAAATTGGCCAAATACAGGCTAAAGGCCCAAGTGGAGAAGGATAAAGCCCCCGAGTGGAGAAGGATGAAGGCCCAAGTGGAGAAGGATGAAGGCCCAGAGGCAGAGACACTATTAAGACTATTAATTGTTGCTGAAGGCCCAAGTTAAATATGTTTTTTAGTTATAATTTTTATTTATTGTAATTTTGGCCCAAACTATTTAGAAGGCCCTTGTCTATTTTTATCTTTTTGTTCAGATACACTATAAGTATTTGTTTTTGTTTTCAATAAAGAAAACTTTTGGCATTTTGATAAAATTGGGTGAGAGTTTCTCTCTGGGTTCCTTGTTGAACCAATTATCAGACTTATCAAGGTAATCCTTGTGGCGTCTACATTGACTTATCTTCCTTCACGGGAAGTGGCGTCTACCCAGACTTATCTTCCTTCACCGGAAGTGGCGTCTACCCTGACTTATCTTCCTTCATTGGAAGTGGCGTCTACCCTGACTTATCTTCCTTCACGGGAAGTGGCGTCATCCAAATCTCTGTAACCTGCATCAAACGATCTGCTCCTACTCAGGTTCACATCATCTAGTATCAGAGCTTCGGCTCTTGATACAGGTTCTATCCTATCCTATCCTATCCTATTTTTTTTTTCTTCGTAATTTGTCTAGGTTCGTGTTTTTGTCCTTGTTCTGTTATTTGCGTTCTTGTTCTTGTTCTTGTTTCTTGTGTCTTTCAAACTTTGTGTAAAAAAAAAAATTGTTTGAGTTCTTGTTTCTTGTTCTTCTGCCTATCATATTGTATTCTGTCTTTTCTTCATAACTTTTGTTTCAACCTATTTGAATTCTGTTTGGGGTAAAAATTGTCTAATTGCCGAATTGTCAAATTTGCCTAATGATGATTGCCTATTGAACAAATTCTAATAGCTGGACGTCTGAAAAAAAAAACAAAAAATAGAGAAAAAAAAAGAAACGAAAAAAAAAGAAAGAAAGAAAAAAAAAGGGAAACAGTTGCAAAAAAAAAAGTTGCAAAAATTTTGAAAAAAAAAAGTGGGTGTTTGATCTTTGAATACGAAATTGAGGCATTTAGAGTTGTTTTTTTGGAAAGAAAATCGTGGAACAAATCCCCTTATCTAGATTCTCCTCTGAATTCTGAGCGTTTTGATATATAGTGGGCCTCAAACGGACAACCGTAGCAAAAGTTATGAGCATTTGAAGTTTACTTGTCATATCTATTATCTTATCTGCTATCCTATCTATTATCTTATTTGTTATCATATCTGCTATCCAAATTAAATCTAATTTGTTATCCAAATCTGATCTGTTATCCAAATCAAATCAAGTCTAATCTGTTATCCAAATCAAATCCAATCTGCTATCCAAATCAAGTCTAATCTGTTATCCAAATCAAATCTAAATCCAAATCAAGTCTAATCTATTAACCAAAATCAAATCTGATTTGTTATCCAAATTAAATATGCTACACAGTGTGTGATAATTAAATTGTCTTTCCTGTTATATACCTTGTGTGTCTAATTTGATTCATCTAGGAACTTAAGAGGGAGTGAGTGGTAAAAGGCAAGAGTGAAAACATCACACAAAAGCCTATATTGAGAGCATCAAACACGAGTGAACTACCATCAAAGAGAGAAACACGTGAGTAGAGTGTGGTGAGGTCCTGAATTTTTTTTTAATTTACTGCAAAATTCTTTGTTCCTTAATCATGGCAAGAGCTAGTGACAATGGTGGTGTATATCATCAACTGGACGAATCTCAGCGCTTATTTCTGGATGCGTGGACTACACAAATGCAACATTTGTTGAACCGTAACAAAGAAGAGCCCTACAGACGAATAGCCAAATATTCCTCGTTTACGCTTAAACCTCTATCCCCTAGAGAAGTGTGTGATGACCAAATCAAAATGAGAGAAAAGAGAGAATAAGAGAAAGAAAATAGTGAGGCTCCACAAAGGAATATGAAAAAGAAGAGTGATACACTCGAGGAAAAGAGTGATACACAAGAGAGAGAGAGAGTGATAATTCTAATCAGTTAACTATTTATGTTTCTCCTAGTGTTCAACCCTTATTGCAGGAATTTAAAGATGTCTTTCCCAAGGAGATTCCTCATGGACTGCCACCTTCAAGAAGCATAGAACATCAAGTTGATCTCCTTCTAGAAGCTTCATTGCCTAACAAGCCAACTTACAACAACAAGCCCCAAGAGACAAAGCATAAGGATGCACAAGTCAAAGTTGAGTATGTGAAAAGATTGTATGACCAAGTGAAGGTGCAAATTGCAAAAAAGAATGAAAGTTATACTAAGCAAGCCAACAAGAAAAGAAAGGAAGTGGTACTTGAACCTGGTGATGATCCTGGACATTTGAGGGCAAATGTTTTCCAAGAAGGAGGGAATGATGAGAATCCTGAAATTGGCCAAATAAAGGCTAAAGGCCCAAGTGGAGAAGGGCGAAGGCCCAAGTGAAGAAGGATGAAGGCCCAAGTGGAGAAGGATGAAGGCCAAGAGGCAGAGACACTATCAAGACTATTAATTGTTGCTGCAGGCCCAAACTAATTTGAAGGCCGAAGTTAAATAAGTTTTTAGTTATAATTTATTTTTATTGTAATTTTGGCCCAAACTGTTTAGAAGGCCCATGTCTATTTTTATTTTTTTGTTCAGCTACACTATAATTATTGGTTTTTGTTTTGAATAAAAAAACTTTTGGCATTTGATAAAATTGGGTGAGAGTTTCTCTTTGGGTTCCTTGTTGAACCAATTATCAGACTTATCAAGGTAATCCTTGTGGCGTCTACATTGACTTATCTTCCTTCACGGGAAGTGGCGTCTACCCAGACTTATTTTCCTTCACCGGAAGTGGCGTCTACCCTGACTTATCTTCCTTCATTGGAAGTGGCGTCTACCCAGACTTATCTTCCTTCACGGGAAACGTCTGTTTGCTAATGGAGACGACTCAAAAGACCTTACATGGCATGCAAATGGGAGAAACTGTGATGGAATGCTTCGTCATCCGGTTGATTCCTTGCAATGGAAGAAGATAGATCGTTTGTATCCGGATTTTGGCAAAGAGGCAAGAAATCTTAGGCTTGGACTAGCCACTGATGGAATGAATCCATATGACAGTTTAAGCACGCAACACAATTCGTGGCCAGTTTTGCTAGTGATTTACAATTTGCCTCCTTGGTTGTGTATGAAACGAAAATACATGATGTTGTCTATGATGATAACGGGCCCAAGACAGCCAGGAAATGACATCGATGTTTATCTCAATCCCTTGATTGAAGACCTTACAAAGTTGTGGGACGAAGGAGTTTTAGTGTTTGATGGGTTTCGAAATGAGACATTTAATTTGCGTGCAATGCTTTTTTGTACCATTAATGATTTTCCAACATGTGGGAATTTGAGCGGTTACAGTGTTAAGGGCCATCGTGCATGCCTCATCTGTGAAGAAGACACAAGCTACATACAACTGAAACATGGAAGAAAAACAGTGTACACTAGGCATCGACGTTTTCTTCAACCTCATCATCCTTACCGACGATTGAAAAAACATTTAATGGAAGTCAAGAGCATGAAAATGCACCGGTACCGTTGACTGGTGACCAGATTTTCCAGCGGGTTCAACACCTAAATACAATATTTGGAAAGATCCAAAAGAAGGACAAAAATAAGACTTGCATATGGAAGAAAAGGTCGATTTTGTTTGATCTTCCGTACTGGGTTGATCTAGATGTTAGACATTGTATTGATGTTATGAATGTGGAGAAAAATGTATGTGATAGTCTCATTGGGACGCTCCTTAACATTCACAACAAGACGAAAGATGGTTTGAATACTCATCATGATCTAGCTGAGATGGGTATCCGAGCGTCGTTACATCCAAGGTCTGATGGTAGAAAAATATACTTGCCTCTAGCTTGTCATACTTTGTCCAGAAAGGAAAAGATCAGTTTTTGTCAGTGCCTACGACGGGTCAAAGTTCCACAATGATACTCTTCAAATATTAAGAGCCTTGTGCATTTGAAGGATCTTAAGTTGGTAGGCTTAAAGTCTCATGATTGCCACGTCTTGATGCAACAATTGTTATCAGTGGCCATACGAGACATTTTGCCTAAATAAGTCAGGCTTGCCATAACTCGGCTGTGCTTTTTCTTCAATTCCATATGTAGCAAAGTTCTTGATCCTATGAAGTTAGGCGAACTGGAAAATGAGGCTGCTATTATATTGTGTGAGTTGGAGATCTATTTTCCGCCTGCATTCTTTGACATCATGGTTCACTTAATTATTCATCTAGTCAGAGAAATCAAATGTTGTGGTCTTGTTTATTTGCGGTGGATGTATCCGGTTGAGCGATACATGAAGATCTTAAAAGGGTATACTGATGTGATCCTGACTAGGAGCGGATCGTTTGATACATGCTACGAAGGTTTGGATGACACCACTTCCGGTGAAGGAAGATAAGTCTGGGTAGACGCCACTTCCGGTGAAGGAAGATAAGTCAGGGTAGACGCCACAAGAATTACCTTGATAAGTCTGATAATTAGTTCAACAAGGAACCTAGAGAGAAACTCTCACCCAATTTTATCAAATGCCAAAAGTTTTTTTATTCAAAACAAAAACCAATACTTATAGTGTAGCTGAACAAAAAAATAAAAATAGACATGGGCCTTCTAAACAGTTTGGGCCAAAATTACAATAAAAATAAATTATAACTAAAAACTTATTTAACTTCGGCCTTCAAATTAGTTTGGGCCTGCAGCAACAATTAATTGTCTTGATAGTGTCTCTGCCTCTAGGCCTTCATCCTTCTCCACTTGGACCTTCATCCTTCTCCACTTGGGGGCTTTATCCTTCTCCACTTGGGCCTTCGCCCTTCTCCACTTGGGCCTTTAGCCATTATTTGGCCAATTTCAGGATTCTCATCATTCCCTTCTTCTTGGAAAACATTTGCCATCAAATGTCCAGGATCATCACCAGGTTCTAGTACCACTTCCTTCCTTTTCTTGTTGGCTTGCTTAGTATAACTTCCATTCTTTTTTGCAATTTGCACCTTCACTTGGTCATACAATCTTTTCACATACTCAACTTTGACCTGTGCATCCTTATGCCGAGTCTTTTGGGGCTTGCTGTTGTAAGTTGGCTTGTTAGGCAATGAAGCTTCTAGAAGGTGATCAACTTGATGTTCTATGCTTCTTGAAGGTGGCAGTCCATGAGGAATCTCCTGGGGAAAGACATCTTTAAATTCCTGCAATAAGGGTTGAACACTAGGAGAAACATAAATAGTTAACTGATTAGAATTATCACTCTCTCTCTCTTGTGTATCACTCTTTTCCTCGAGTGTATCACTCTTCTTTTTCATATTCCTTTGTGGAGCCTCACTATTTTCTTTCTCTTGTTCTCTCTTTTCTCTCATTCTGATTTGGTCATCACACACTTCTCTAGGGGATAGAGGTTTAAGCGTAAACGAGGAATATTTGACTATTCGTCTGTAGGGCTCTTCTTTGTTACGGTTCAACAAATGTTGCATTTGTGTAGTCCACGCATCCAGAAATAAGCGCTGAGATTCGTCCAGTTGATGATATACACCACCATTGTCACTAGCTCTTGCCATGATTAAGGAACAAAGAATTTTGCAGTAAATTAAAAAAAAAAAATTCAGGACCTCACCATACTCTACTCACGTGTTTCTCTCTTTGATGGTAGTTCACTCGTGTTTGATGCTCTCAATATAGGCTTTTGTGTGATGTTTTCACTCTTGCCTTTTACCACTCATGTTCCCTCTTAAGTTCCTAGATGGACCGAATTAGACACACAAGGTAATATAAAATAAAAGGAAAGACAATATAATTATCAGAGTAACAGATTTGATTTGGGATAACAACTTGGACTTGATTTGGACAACAGATTGGATTTGATTTGGATAACAGATTAGATTTGATTTGATTTGGATAACAAATCTGATTTGGATAAAAAAATTTGATTTGATTTGATTTGGATAATAGATCAGATTTGAATAACAAATTAGATTTAATTTGGATAACAGCTATGATAACAAATAAGATAACAGATAGGATAACAGATATGACAAGTAAACTTCAAATGCTCATAACTTTTGCTACGGTTGTCTGTTTGAGGCCCACTATATATCAAAACGCTCAGAATTCAGAGGAGAATCTAGATAAGGGGATTTGTTCCACGATTTTCTTTCCAAAAAAACACCTCTAAATGCCTCAATTTCGTGTTCAAAGATCAAACACACACTTTTTTTTTCAAAATTTTTGCATCTTTTTTTTTTTACACAAAGTGTGAAAGACACAAGAAACAAGAACAAGAACGTGACAAGAACAAGAACAAGAACAAAACAAGATGTAAACAAGAAAGCAAATAACAGAACATAAGACGCAAACAAGAACGAAACAAGATGTAAACAAAAA
Source organism: Glycine soja (assembly GCF_004193775.1). Classification (NCBI taxonomy): domain Eukaryota; kingdom Viridiplantae; phylum Streptophyta; class Magnoliopsida; order Fabales; family Fabaceae; genus Glycine; species Glycine soja. Next base: position 16,895,041 of record NC_041003.1, on the reverse strand, counting down.
CGCAAATAACAGAAGAAAAGACGCAAACAAGAACGAAACAAGATGTAAACAAAAACGCAAATAACAGAACAAGGACAAAACACGAACCTGGACAAATTACAAAGAAAAATAATAGGATAGGATAGAACTTGTATCAAGAGCCAAAGCTCTGATACCAGATGATGTGAACCTGAGTAGGAGCGGATCGTTTGATACAAGCTACAAAGGTTTAGATGACGCCACTTCCGGTGAAGGAAGATAAGTTAGGGTAGACGCCACTTCCGGTGAAGGAAGATAAGTCAGGGTAGACGCCACAAGGATTACCTTGATAAGTCTGATAATTGGTTCAACAAGGAACCTAGAGAGAAACTCTCACCCAATTTTATCAAATGCCAAAAGTTTTTTTATTCAAAACAAAAACCAATACTTATAGTGTAGCTGAACAAAAAAATAAAAATAGACATGGGCCTTCTAAACAGTTTGGGCCAAAATTACAATAAAAATAAATTATAGCTAAAAACTTATTTAACTTCGGCCTTCAAATTAGTTTGGGCCTGCAACAACAATTAATTGTCTTGATAGTGTCTCTGCCTCTGGGCCTTCATCCTTCTCCACTTGAGCCTTCATCCTTCTCCACTTGGGGGCTTTATCCTTCTCCACTTGGGCCTTCGCCCTTCTCCACTTGGGCCTTTAGCCATTATTTGGCCAATGTCAGGATTCTCATCATATACCAAACATCTACACCGTCCTGAAGCATCTATTGTTGAAAGGTACATTGCAGAAGAAGCCATTGAATTTTGTTCAGAGTACATTGAAAAAGCTAAACCTGTTGGACTTCCCGAGACTCGGTATGACGAAAGAGTAAGAGGTAAGGGTTCAAGAGGACTACATGTCATCACTCCAAGTGTAGAAGATTTGCAACAAGCTCACTTGTATGTGTTGAATAATAGTAATGAAGTTTTGTCATACATAGTTCGTCATGAAAATTTAGTCAAACAAAGTAATCCAAAAATGTCAAAGAACTCAGTGTTGAAAAAACATAACAAGACTTTCCTAGATTGGTTTAAACACACAATCTTGGCTGATGATAATGCTTTTGAAATGTTGAGAAAGCTAGCAGATGGGCCTAAAAGAAGTGTTATAACTTGGCAAGGATATGATATAAACAAGTATTCCTTCTATACAAAAGCACAAGAAAAAAAAAGTACAATGCAAAATAGTGGGGTTACCCTAAGGGCTGAATCTCAACATTTCGCTAGTGTACATGATGACAATCCTTGTGTAGCTTTCATCCCTTACTTTGGTTTCATTGAAGAAATTTGGGAGCTTAACTATGTCAAATTCACTGTCTGTGTTTTCAAATGTAAGTGGGTTGACAGTAATACCGGTGTGCGGACCGATGATGTGGGATTTACGTTGATGGATCTTAATAAACTCGCTTACCAGAATGATCCTTTCATTATGACAGAACAAGCGAAACAAGTATTTTATGTTGAAGACCCTTGTGATCAAAGGTGGTCAGTGGTTTTACATGGGAAAACAATAGGTGTCAATGTTGAAGATGGTTATTCATACATTGATACTTATGTTAGTCCTTTGTCCACACAACTGTCACCTAATGTCGTCGGAGAAGAAACTGACGACGTTCATGCTAATCGTAATGATCACGATGAAGGAGAATTAATTAACATCGTCTAATGTAATTTTTTTTTATTTTGTACTTAATTTCAATTCATTTAATTACATTCATACGCATTTATTTTTGATAACATATTGAATTAATGTTTTTTTTGTTTACAGCCAAATGGCTACACAGCCAAACTCTCCTCCGCCTCATCCTCTTTCTACTGGTGTAGCATCGCATTCGTCGTCACCACCATTGAAGCGGACTAGAAAGGCCTCACGCCTAAAATCATTGGCGACTAGACCAGTTGGGGCAAAGAGACCCCTTGTCCATGTGGATCCTGTTACTGGCAAAGCAGACGGTCCCCACAGCAAGAAATTTAGAACATATTTAGGGATCGTTGCTCGTGATAAGGTGGATGTCACATACGAAAATTGGAAGCATGTCCCTATTACTCAGAAGGATTTGATATGGGAGGATATTCAGGTATCATGTATTATTTCATGTTCCATATTGTTTGTTAGCCAAATATTTGAATTTAGTATTAATAAAACCTAATTTACTCTTTGTTAGGCTGAATTTGATATCCCTGAAGCATCTGATTTAAGGACAAAAAATAAAATACTTTAGACTGTGGGGGAGCGGTGGAGACAGTTTAAGTCTGATTTGACGTCGAAAAATAAAATACTTTAGACTGTGGGCACTTGCAGCTGACAAGGATAGTGTCGATGACACTGTATGCAAAATGTACGGCATTAGCAAGGAGAAATGGGTCCAATTTTGTCAAAGCCGTAGAGACCCTTCATGGGAGGTAACTAATTTGTGATTTTCATTTTTTTTAACTTTAAATGAACTTATTATAATACATTGTAATCATGAGTTTCATTAATGTTTCATTTTTACAGAATGTGTGAAAAAAAGCACAAGCCGTCCAAAAACAAAACACTGTCCCTCACGTGATGTCTCGTGGGGTTATGAATATTTAGAAAAAAAAATTGATGGATGAGAAGAGAAAGAAAAAACTAGAGGAAGCTACTCAATTCGGAAGCACTGACACCATCATTGATCCTCCATCTCCCATCAAACGACACGTGAAGTGGAAGCTAGCCCGCACCAAGAAAACTAGTGACATGACATATGAAGCAGCAAAGGAAATTACTGACAAGATTGTAAGTCACTTTCAATTCATAATTGTAATTATTTTTTTATTGTGTGATTAAGTATAGAATAAATGTGTTCTTCACAGGATGCGCTTGAGGAGCAGGCCTCACAGGGTTCCTTTGTTACCCATGGACGTCATGATATACTGGCTGCTGCCATTAGGCGACCAGAACACCCTGTTCGTGTGCATGCTGTAGGAGCCGGTATAACCATCAAGCAATACTTTGGATCAGCTTCAAGGACCTCCTCCATTGCTCCCGAATACTTGCAACAGTTGACGCAACAAATCAAGGACCAACTAGAGGATTCAATCACAGAAAAAGTCACTCGACGGCTAATGTTATCCCTCAGCCAAATGCAATTACAGGGACTCGCACTGCCTCCTGAACCTGATGTTGGTCCTTCAGCTGCTCGTGTCAGCACAAAGGAGAGTTATGTTGATCCCTCAGGGAACGATCCAAACACCGATGACTCATACAAATGCGGGTTGTATATTGAAGAATATCCTTCTCGCCTGGTTGCCCTAGGAAGAGTTTATGAGGGATCCACAACCATTCACAACATTCATTTGCTGCATGATCAAGTCAAGGTTGGTGTTGAGGAGATTAGAGATGCAGATGCTCCCATTCCTGTACCCACTAAAGAGGTTAAGGTCATGGGACAGGCTCTTAACACATTCCTTGCTTGGCCGACACATCTTGTCAAGCGTTTATCAGAACATGTATTTTAGTGTCATTAAATGCTTATTTTTCCAATTAAAATGTTTAATGTGATTAAATTATGTCAATTAATTATGTTAGATAAACAGGGAGCTGTGGGACCCGTGAAACTTACAGATAGGCCGGATGATGAGGTCGATGATCCGCTATATCTAATGACATTGATCATCCCACAACTTTTTCTGAAGCCATTGCAGGTTATGTGGGATGCTACCTTGTTTGGCCTGTTTAATGAAAACTTCTCCTTGTACATAAAGCATGAAGATCTGTCTGAAATTGCACACGGTGGTCAATGTCTCAACATATCTGTTATACAGTTGTGGATTCTGTAAGTCAATTTAGATTATTGTTAATTACCTAATTTATTGTTTTACCTTCATGCATAATTTATTTTGTGTTAACAACAATAGGCATATGACTGAGACAAATATGCGAGCTGGGAATATCGATGTGTATGGATTCCTCGAGCCACAGTCTATCCAGAGATCTAACCAATCACAATTTGAATTAGAAAATTACATTAAGAACTGGATGCAAAATTCAAAACGGGATGTGTACCTAGGAGCCTACCTGAATGGGTAACTTAAACTCAACAAATGAATTTAAATAATGTATAATAGTATAATAACCTATATTGGTCTCCACTGCAGTGCACATTGGCAAATGGTCGTCATTTTGCCTAAGGAAAATGTTGTCATTTGGTTTTGTTCGTTGCATAATAAGCCAGACAACTACCTCAAAGGCATAATTAATAGGTCAGTGTTGTTTTTCAATACATTTGCATTAGCATTAGTCGGGTAAATCAAAATTTTAAATGTACAATAAGAATCTATGTTTATATTCAATAGTGCTTTGAATATAAAGTAAGTTAAAGTAAGTTATTTAAGCAATATGTTTTTACTTATATTTTAGTACTGTGTAGACTAATTTGTACTAAACGTTGCATGTCTAAATTTCATAATGTATTTAGTGTAATATACAAAAAGGAAGCACTGAGTGTGGGTATTACGTCATGCACTGGATGTCAACTATAATCTTAGGAAATTTCCAGAATAATTGGGAAATGGTAATTTTTAATTCACCAAATTTCATATTATTATGATTGCTAATATATTATTAACTTATGTTTTATTATATCATGCAGTATTTCACTGATCCTAGACCATTGGAACCAGAAAGATTGAAGGCGCTTCGCAACCAGTGGGCAAAGTACTATTTGAAAGTGAAAAATGAAACTTAGGATGTTTAGACAATTTTGTAATTATAGTTTATATTTACTTACTTAATTTACAATTCTTGTCTCAACATTAAATATGTTTTAAATTCATATTAATTAGTAAATTTCTCATTGAATTTTCTGGTAAAAACTGTTTCAAAACGAAATGAAAATTATATGTTGTGTGATCTGATTTTAAAATTTGCAGGTTATTTTTGTGATTTATTGAAAAAACAGACATCATGTTAAAAAAAATCTAAAACAACATCGGTTTTTAAAAAAACTGATGTGAAATGTTACTTACAACATCAGTTTTTTTAAAAACCGATGTTAAATGTCACTTACAACATTAGTTTTTTAAAAAATCGATGTTAAAAAATGTTCAGGTAAGTGACATTTAACATTAGTTTTTTAAAAAACTGATGTTGTAAGTAACATTTCACATCAGTTTTTTTAAAAACCGATGTTAAATGTCACCTACAACATCAGTTTTTTAAAAACCGATGTTGATTTATAGATTTATAACTTTTTTTTTCATAATTTGTATCATATAACATCGCCTATTTAAATAATCGATGTTAAATATCACTTACAACATCAGTTTTTTAAAAAACCGATGTGAAATGTTACTTACAACATCAATTTTTTAAAAACAGATGTCACATGTCACATTTAACATCGGTTATTTAAAAAATCGATGTTAAATGTCACTTACAACATCGGTTTTTTAAAAACCGATGTTGATATATAAATTTATAATTTTTTTTTCATAATTCTTATTATATAACATCACTTATTTAAATAACCGATGTTGTATTTATTAGTTAACATCGGTTTTGAAAAATCGATGTTAACGATACTACCTTCCACATCGGTACTTTCAACATCAATTAATAACCGATGTTGAAAGTCTTAAATAACCGATGTTAAAACCTTATTTTCTAGTAGTGTATGTGAAGAGACTTTAGGTGTAAAGTTCAACAACAAGTCATCGTTTGACGTGGAACAAAAAAAAATTGAAGCACAAAAATCAATTTTGTCTCTCCAGCTTATATTTCTTAATATGTTATTTTTTCAATATTTTTTGGGAATTCATTTTTTTATTATATTATTATTTTATTTAAACAAATGACACTCTGTAGAAAACTTTTATCATAACATTAATTGTCATCCAAAATATTTGAAAAACAAGAGATAATGGAAGAGCAAAGATTGTGTGTTGTTTGTTTTTTATGGGATAATACCTAACAATGGTATTTTAAGTGTTTCAAGACTTTTTGTGCATAAGTTGATCCATCTGATGTTAGCGTATATCTATTTGTCTTATTTTAATCTATAAAGATAATTTTTTTGCTTATGTAAATATGTAATTCAGTATTATAATAAATTTATTTTATTTTGTAGCACAAAATTCTTATGACTAAAATTTTCAATACACTAACAGAGTGTTTAATAGGATTCAATTTTGATGCAAAAGCTGGTAAGATAATCTTTTTTGGTTATTCATTACAAAGAAAGGCATATAGAGTGTTTAATAGGAGAACATTGTGTGTGAAAGAATCTGTACATGTTGTTTGTGATGAAACTAACTCTTTTGTTTAAGAAAATGCTTTGGAAGATGAAGATGCAGGTTTTCCAGATAAGCACACTGCACTTGAAGTTGAATCCAAGGTTAAAGATTTTGAACAAAGCAAGGAAACCACTATCACACCTCCTAAAGACCTCCCAAAGCAAGATGTAAGCTAGATAGGAAAAGCACAAGTGGGACATGCCACCTCTTGGGAAGTTCACTTGTATCTTGGAATATCCACTACTGAAGCATAATACATTACAGCTGGAAGTTGTTGTACACAAAGTCTTTGGATGAAGCAACAACTTGAAGACTTTGGGGTAACTCTTGATCACATTCCACCTAAATGTGATAATGCAAGTGCTACAAATATGTCTAAGAATTCAGTTATGCATTCTAGAACTAAGCATATAGAAATTAGGCATCATTTTCTAAGAGATCATGTATCAAAAGGTGATTGTTGCATTGAATTTGTTGGTAGTTGTCAGACCCTAATTTCATCTGGGTATAATGTTTTATCATTCGGATATAATGCTTTGATCATTGCCAATCGAATTGCAGTGTTTGGAACTGGTTATAATGCAAGGCCATGGGGTCGCTCAGGGTTTTGATGGTTGTTTGTTAGATCCAGAAACAAAGCCACAAGGGAGGGAAAAATGGTATTTTCATAAAAATTTCTGGCCCTAAATTCTCCCAAGCTAGCATCTAGCTCGCCTGGGCTAAGAGAAAGCTTCAGCCCTAAGCAGGCCACTCACCTAGGCGAGCTCTAGCTCGGCTGGGTGAGCTGATAACTTCAGCCCTAAGCAAGCAGCTCGCCTGGGCGAGTTTCCCCTGCACCAAATGGCTTTTCCTATAAATAGCTATGTAGGGGAAGAGGGAAAGGGGTTCTGAACTAAAGGAAACAGAAAATAAAAACGCAAAAGGAGGAGGAGAAGAAGAAAAGCAAAGCCGAGGCGCTACAGAATTGTGATCGTGGATCATTTCCTTTTCCATTTCTCTTGTTAGTCTTGTACCCTACGCAATGATCAGTTAGTTTTTCTTAAGGATTGAATGTAATCTCTGTACCCTTATGGGTCCTTTGTGATATTATGTGTGTATTAATCTTTTTCTACTAGCTATTGGCAATTTCATTTTACTCGTAATGCTTGACTCTAGTTGATCACTAGTGTCATGAAAATTTGATTTTAAGTGAGACTAGAAGGTAATCTTAGAATCGGAACCAAATGATCTTACTCTTTACGTTGCGTTGCTAGGAATGGAACATAACATTTTGATTACAAAAAGCACGAGAAATATAATTATAATGCTAAGGCATTTATCGCATGCGCGAGGGATCGACTTGGGATAACTATGCATGCAACAATAATGTTAGAAAATGATTTCTATATGGTATGAATAATGAAATCCAATCCCATATTTCTTGAACTAATTTAAAGTCATTTTCGTAGTTTATGCATTTTCGACACACTAAAATCCGTTATTTTCATTTTCGTGATTTATGTATTTCTAACGCCCTAAATTTTGTTATTTTCGTATTTTCCGTTATTTCCGTTGTTCCCGCAATTCCATTATGTTTACTTCCCTTTACTTTAAGTTGCCATGCTAAGTCTCGGACTTGCCTGGTAATTCCCCTAGAGCACTTTGTTGTTGTAGCGCCCAACGCTAGGTCTTGGACTCGCCTCGCTCGCTCAGAGATATTTGTCATATTTGTAATAGGTGGATACAAAGAATATTCGACTAATGAACAAATCCAAATAAAAAGAAACCAATTCACAGCCAACTTATTTTCGTCAAATATCACTTGAGATCATTTTGAGGTCCAACACCTTAAAGACTTTTCTTTTTGTATTTAAGACAAATTTCTTCAACACATAAACTATTTTTTGTAAAAAACTACGTAGGTCTAATTTTATTATTGCACATGGGGATACGTAGGAGCAAACCCCTTGTCGATTTGAAAAAAATAATAATGAAAAAATATATATAAAAGAAAAGTAATTCACCGCTCTTGGAAAAATAATTAATTTTAAAGTCACGTTATTGCATACTCGATTAAAGTCTTCGTAATGGGCACGTGGGGTGTTAGCACCTTCCCTACGCGTAAACAACTCCCGAACCCCATTTTCTTTCAAAATTCGCAAACCTTCTTTTTGATCTTTCTAATGTTTCCCTAAAATAAATGTTGGTGGCGATTCTCTCTCCTTTTCTCCTTAGAAAACAAATGGAATTTTCCTTTTATTTTCTTTCGTCGTCCCGTAGTGCCTTAGGTTACAACAATAGTGAACATCAACGAGCTGAAACATAAGATAAAAACATATCCTAACTCTAAATTTTAAAATAAATGTTAAGTCTAATGATATCTTGAATATTTTCATATATCTTCTTGCTTCTTCAGTATCTTTTTTTTAATAGCTTCAATATCTTCTTATATTTTTTAATATCTTCAAACACATTGAATGTGGCATGCCTTATTTTATTCAATGGGTCTTCCATCCAATGCAAATAATATTTTACATAATTGAGCCTTCATGGGTTCATATTAGTTATTCTATTATAATTCTTTTAATTTAGATGTATTTTTATAGCTATCTCTCTCATAACTTAAATAATTTATTTAATATTTTTTTATCAAAATAGAAAGTATGAAAAAATATTAAAAATTGTTATGAATGTTTTTCATAAAAATATGAATATAAATTCAAACTTACGTACCGAATTAGATATAAAAAAATATAACTCATGAGGATGATCATTTTTAGTAAAAACAAGTAAAAAAAGTACTTTGAATTCACGGGAATAAACTTTTTCCTAATGATTATTTTACTATAAAAATTGAAATTTGTTTTACATAAGTAATATATATTTAATAATATAAAAAATTAATTAAATCAGCATAATTACTATTAATAAAAATAAGTAGAAAAATTTACAATAAATTCAAGTGATAAAGATTTTTACTAAAGATTATTTAAATAAAAATAAAATTATTTTTACTAAATTATTTTACATAATTAATATAATTTTAATGCATAAAAAATATAAAATTAAATTAACATAGTCACTAATATTTTCTCCATGCAAAATTAACATCTAAAATTATTTTTTAAGCAGATAATTATTCATATTTTACTAATTATCTTTTCGCCTAAATAAGTTATTCGTGTTTTTTTCTACCTGAACAAATTTTAATTTTCTTTTACACATTGCTTTGTATATGCCAATATATTAAAATAAAAGTTATATATAAATTATTTTTTATGATTAATTATATATAAAGTATAATACATGGGAGTGAATATTTTTTCTTATAAAACAAATGGCTTTTTTGCTTAATTTATGGGAATTTTTATAATCATGCTATTTTTATATTTGGCAAGTCATGCATTCTAACTTTTAAAAATGATAAATTTAGAAGAAAAAAAATTACGATCCATTTTATTCTACAATTAAGAAAATGTTATTATAAGTATGATTTAAAACATATTTATTGAATTAATATTCTTTTCACTTTTTTATTTTATCAGTTGTTTTGCATGTCTCAAATGATTGAAGGATTGAAGATTTATTTATCGTAACGATTATTTGAGTAGTTTATTTTCAGTTTTGTAATTCATTTATGAAACACAAAAGAAAGGTGAAATAAACATGATGTTATTATGTTTTGAATAATATCATGTGTCCTTATTTTATCAGCTATTCTATACGAGCGATTTGTCTTCACATAATGTTATTTTTTTGTCAAAGTACACAACAAAACTAAAATAAAGATTCTTAAACTCTTTGTTTATCTCTTGCATCGCTCTGTATATGCCAATATATTAAAATAAAAGTTATATATAAATTATTTTTTATGATTAATTATATATAAAGTATAATACATGGGAGTGAATATTTTTTCTTATAAAACAAATGGCTTTTTTGCTTAATTTATGGGAATTTTTATAATAATGCTATTTTTATATTTGGCAAGTCATGCATTCTAACTTTTAAAAATGATAAATTTAAAAGAAAAAAAATTACGATCCATTTTATTCTACAATTAAGAAAATGTTATTATAAGTATGATTTAAAACATATTTATTGAATTAATATTCTTTTCACTTTTTTATTTTATTAGTTGTTTTGCATGTCTCAAATGATTGAAGGATTGAAGATTTATTTATCGTAACGATTATTTGAGTAGTTTATTTTCAGTTTTGTAATTCATTTATGAAACACAAAAGAAAGGTGAAATAAACATGATGTTATTATGTTTTGAATAATATCATGTGTCCTTATTTTATCAGCTATTTTATATGAGCGATTTGTCTTCACATAATATTTTTTTGTCAAAGTACACAACAAAACTAAAATAAAGATTCTTAAACTCTTTGTTTATCTCTTGCATCGCTCTGTATATGCCAATATATTAAAATAAAAGTTATATATAAATTATTTTTTATGATTAATTATATATAAAGTATAATACATGGGAGTGAATATTTTTTCTTATAAAACAAATGGCTTTTTTGCTTAATTTATGGGAATTTTTATAATAATGCTATTTTTATATTTGGCAAGTCATGCATTCTAACTTTTAAAAATGATAAATTTAACAGAAAAAAAATTACGATCCATTTTATTCTACAATTAAGAAAATGTTATTATAAGTATGATTTAAAACATATTTATTGAATTAATATTCTTTTCACTTTTTTATTTTATTAGTTGTTTTGCATGTCTCAAATGATTGAAGGATTGAAGATTTATTTATCGTAACGATTATTTGAGTAGTTTATTTTCAGTTTTGTAATTCATTTATGAAACACAAAAGAAAGGTGAAATAAACATGATGTTATTATGTTTTGAATAATATCATGTGTCCTTATTTTATCAGCTATTCTATATGAGCGATTTGTCTTCACATAATGTTATTTTTTTGTCAAAGTACACAACAAAACTAAAATAAAGATTCTTAAACTCTTTGTTTATCTCTTGCATCGCTCTGTATATGCCAATATATTAAAATAAAAGTTATATATAAATTATTTTTTATGATTAATTATATATAAAGTATAATACATGGGAGTGAATATTTTTTCTTATAAAACAAATGGTTTTTTTGCTTAATTTATGGGAATTTTTATAATAATGCTATTTTTATATTTGGCAAGTCATGCATTCTAACTTTTAAAAATGATAAATTTAGAAGAAAAAAAATTACGATCCATTTTATTCTACAATTAAGAAAATTTTATTATAAGTATGATTTAAAACATATTTATTGAATTAATATTCTTTTCACTTTTTTATTTTATCAGTTGTTTTGCATGTCTCAAATGATTGAAGGATTGAAGATTTATTTATCGTAACGATTATTTGAGTAGTTTATTTTCAGTTTTGTAATTCATTTATGAAACACAAAAGAAAGGTGAAATAAACATGATGTTATTATGTTTTGAATAATATCATGTGTCCTTATTTTATCAGCTATTCTATATGAGCGATTTGTTTTCACATAATGTTATTTTTTTGTCAAAGTACACAACAAAACTAAAATAAAGATTCTTAAACTCTTTGTTTATCTCTTGCATCGCTTTGTAAAAAAAAAACTAGTAATTTGAGAATAAAAACAAAAAGGAAGATAATAAATATAAAGTAAATATTGTATATTAATTTAAACATGTTATCTTAATTTATAAGAAAAAAAGTGTAATGTAACATCCCAATTTTCCATGTGTGTGGTAGATAATGTTATTGTTTTGTTGCATGATTGGGTAGTATTTTTAGACTATTAAAATTGTAGAAAATGAGATGTTACCATAGGATACCTAAGCATGGTTAAGTTCTTAAGTTTTTAACTTAAAGTCTAGAAAGAATAAGGATAATTTAGATAAAACCTCCTGGTCAAATAATGGTTAATTCATTAATGGCCTAGATGTTAATAATTGGATTTTGGTTTAGAAATAAAAATTAAAAACTTGAAAGAAGAAAGTTAGTAACTAATGTAAGTAAAGTTAGAAATTAAGTGGGGATAATTAAGATTGATTAATGATAATCTAGATTTCATAAAATTTGAAAATGGGTAATTAAGTCATAAGAGTTTAAAGTGGAAGGTATTTTCGTAAATGAATATACAACTAGTTTAAAAATAAAATTTTAGTTTAATTAGTTGGTGAATAATTAAAGTATATGATTATATGATGTAAAATAATTAAAATAAGTTAGAGTAGTAATACCTTGGAAAATTACAACTCAGACTAATAGAGAAAACTTTGTGTTGTGTCATTTGTGCAAGTATGAATTTAATTTCAGTAGTTATATATTTTTAATCATAGAATTTTTGTGCTATATATGTTTGCATTTAGTGTAAATAATTTGTTTAGTCTAGCTTGGCACAAAAATGGTAACTGCCCAAATGAAAATTCCATCTATAACAAAATTGTGTTGTACATTGACTGACAGTGTAATTTAACTCTGTGTTAGAGTGATTTATGTGTGATGTTCACTCTAGTTACATGTAATCCTAGGGAGATTAACACAGTAATCAAGGTGTAACAAGGATAGAATTTACTAGTTTTGATAAAAAAAAAGCAAGAATAATCATTTTTGGCAAAACTCTACTTTAACCATTTTTAGTAGAAAATTTAAAAGGAAACCATACCAACTGTGGGCTTGATGTATAGGATTTCCATGGGCTGCCAAGAGTCATTCATGAGTCAAAACTAAGTCATTAAGATAAGCCAACACCTTAATCCATTGGACCAAAGCCTTAAGCACACTTACAAAGCTTCATTAAAAACCCAAAATCTTGCCATTTCCTCCCATTTTCATATCAGCTTCTAGGGGAGTTTAGAGCATAAAAAAATATTCTTCTTCTTGCCCTTGAGGGCTGGTCTAGAAACCTTGAAGCCTAGAAGTGTTGGTAAGCAAGTTCACCCTTCACTCTAGCATTCTTCATTCTTCTTCATCACTTGAATCTTCTCTCATGTTCTTGAGTTTTGTTGAAGCTTGTTTTGACTCAAGAGAACTTCATTCTTGGTTGTATCCTTCTCTTTCACGTGGAGACTACAAGAGGTAAGGGGACTCTTTCCCCTTCTTGAATCCTAACCTTGTTGTCTTTGGAAGCTAGGCTTCATTGCATGTTGTTTTGATGTTTAAATTTCATATTTTCTTTCATGAATGGAACTAGATGATATGTTGTTTTTCTGGAAGTTTCAAGGTTAAAATTGAGCTCTTTGAGTGTTAAAACATAGGGTTAGTCTTAAATTTCACATAAATCAGAGTTTTCTAGCAAAAGTTATGAACAAAACCAATTTAAGGATATTTTATAGGATTAAATCTGTCACAAAATTAAACTGATTGTATAGTTGTATGGAATATTTTTCTTAAATTTCATATTTTCTTTCATGAATGGAACTAGATGATATGTTGTTTTTCTAGAAGTTTCAAGGTTAAAATTGAGCTCTTTGAGTGTTAAAACATAGGCTTAGTCTTAAATTTCACTTAAATCAGAGTTTTCTAGCAAAAGTTATGAACAAAACCAATTTAAGGATATTTTATAGGATTAAATCTGTGACAAAATTGAACTGATTGTTATAGTTGTATGGAATATTTTTCTTAAAGTTTTGATCCCAAAAATGAGTTTGTTAGGTGCCAAAATGTTAGATAGCATATACGATTTATGAAAAATTGATTTCCGAAACACTTTAGAAATTTGAAGACAAGTTTGAGAGTGAAAACTTTGTGAAATAGGGCAGCAGCTTGATACTAGACATTAGATGACTTAATTTGGTAATTCTAAGACTAAAGATGGATTTAGAATGAAGAAAATCCTAGGGAAAGTGTCAAGGAGCTCTGAGAACCGCTCTAAGATCCATTATGAACTTGTAAGCTAAGACAAACAAAATTACTAAACTCATGAGGACCATCTTCTATTAATCCTCTAATTTGTAAGTTGGTGTTCTATGTAATATTTGTGGATTGTATGATCAATGCTGAAATTAATTGCAATTGTGTTGTGATGGTTACTGTTATGCCTGAAAATGTTATGGATACTGTTAATGTGATTGTTGAGATATAAGGTTAATGTCATGTTCAATGTTGAGATTGATTGTATGCAAGTCTGCTGACAATTGTTATGCTATAAGTGAATATATTGTCTGCTAGTGTCATTGCTAAGACGTGAATGAAAGATGAAATTTTATTATTTTTTATGAATTCCTAAGACGAAGAGAGTGGGAACTTCAACAATTGTATATGTAGCGTGTGATTTATTTTTCCGCAATATAATGATATTCACCTATATGTGCTTTGGTTTGAGTCTGGGGGTTTCCAACCCTTGGAAAATTGCTTATTATAAATTTTAGGATGTTGTAAATATAGTTGTTATGTTGTCGAATTTTTGATAGATTTTGGTGAAAAGTGATTTCTATCACTTAAGGGGCCTAGAATGGTTCATCGAGAGTAGTACATAGGCTTAAGCCTTGTATCTCTCTGTGTATGTATGAATATCTGTTTTGTGTGTTGTAAGAAGCACGAAGGCTATGCACGCAATTCAATGAAAAGATGCAAGAAGATTGAAGGAAAAGTAAGGAGCCGTTAGTTCTATCCCATTTGTGAGATGATTGTTTTGTTATTAAGATTCATTTATGAGATTGTGTGATTATGGTTAGAATCCAACTATAAGATGGTGAGGTATATGATTATGGTCCATCTGTGAGATGATGAAGTTTATGTTGAGAAATTGATGATCTACAGGGTACATGGGGGTATAGTGAGTGGAGAGGTTTGAAGAACCTAGGGGAATTAGTGAGTGGTGACTATTCGACATTTGGTGCACTCATTTTGCACAGGGAACTCATAGGCCTCACTTTGCTACTCTTGAATGGCTTCTAGACTATAGTTTTTGGAGTTGGGAGCTTGGGGATCGATATACGTTGTACCCGTATGTGGTGATCACTCCCAACTGTTATCCATGTGGTTGTGTAAGACCACTAGTACCTAAGAGGCTTGGTGGCATTGTTGGGCTCTGTTATGTGTCAAGTGTGACAGTTAGTTGTGTCTAGTGTGATTATCAATAATGTCAACTGCAGTATTTGACTGTGTCAAGAGTGGCAGTCAACGGTGTTAAGTACTAATCATTTTATGTCAAGTGTGATAATTATGCACTCTAAGGCATCGAGAGCGTTGTTTGCCTAGAAAAATACACATGGTTATGTAAGTTGTATGTTTTGTGTGTTGTTTGTGGCATTTGAGAAGTAGAGGACTTATCCCTACGACCAATAACTTTCAGGTACCGACATCAAAGGAGACCATGATGATCTCATGCCTGCGACCTGTGGAGATAGAGGAGTACAAATAACTGTTGTGGCTGTTAGAGCCTTCATCTAAGAAGATGAGGATGATACTTTCGAGGATCCATCTTAGATACAGTTTGATACCTTGGGTCGAGTAGATGTTTTGCTTTGAGACCTAGGTTTTCCTTTGGATGTATTCGTTTTAGAGTTAGGCATACCTAGATTCAAATAGTCATATTTGTCACAGATTTACATGTTACACTTACTTTTAGATATTTATAGGATACATTTTATTTTCCTGTGACACTGTATTATGATACTTTTATTATTATGTATGAAGACTATGCTGTTTCACTCTTGTATTTTAATTATTCTATTGTAAGGTTCATATCTTTTCGAAGGCCGCGATTATTGTAAACTTGTTATGAAAAGTTTTTAATTGGGTTGACTTTCAAGAAATGTTAATGTGATTTTATAAGTTTTAATAAAATTTATTTACCCAAGTTTTACAATGAAGTTTATTTGCATATGTTTTCTATATATATATATATATATATTACTCAAGTTTTAAAGAAGATATAAATTTATTGACATATATTTCAAGAATAAAAAAATTAACGAGAGTTGTCCTAACAATATTTTGATCTAGAATATGGAGTGTTGCATGTAATGTGTTTAGTTTGACTGAAATTTTAAAAAATAATATTCATATAGAAATAAAAGAAAAATCTTAAAAGAAACTAATAAAAATAAGTCATTAGTATTTTAGTTGTAAGTTAAATTAAGTATGAGCATGTCACTTAAATATGACACACAAACAAATCTTTTATTTTTTATTTTTTGGTTTTCCTACATCAGCAAGTCTAGAATGGGTAGATTTAAATTTTGTTTATGGAATTAAGGAAAAATAAAAATTAATGTTTATTCAAGTCATTCAAAACTTATTTACTTAGCTCTAAAATGTTACTATGAAGTAATTTAATATTATATTATTTTTTTATAATTATCTAATTTTACCATGATTTCAGATATATTATTTTAAAATTTAATTTAATTTTACTCTATGTTACTTTTTAATTCATTTAATAAATTAACATGATCTAAATTACTAATTTAGCATATTAGTCACACTGCACAGTATTTATTTTCTACAATAAATTTGTTAAATAACATTGAGACAAAAAAGTAAATAATTAATGATATAAGTAATATTTTCAAAAATTTCATTTTTATAATTTTAATTTTGTCTGAAATATAAAAAAAAGAAAAAAGTATTTCAATTACATTTAATTTGACGGGTAAAAACCAATTTAAATTTAAAGATTTCAATTTGTAATAAAAAAAATCAACTACTAAAAATATTTATAAAAAAAAGTGTCCTAGGCATATAAATATATTTTTCTCTTTCAAATTAAATTTTATTTTATCCATGTCAATTTTCTATATTTTAAAAATAAAGATAAAATGACCCACGCATCGAGGGGTAAGAACACTAGTTTATGAACATATCAAAACTCCAATCGCGACCACATGATTTATACATGGACATCTGGAGCATTATATGGTAAGATCAAGGTGGTAGCCACTTCACAATAATTCTCCATATACATAGACTTCAGAACTCCATATTGTCTAATTTGAAGATATGTAATGGAATAATTCATAGTATTACTTTTCGTTAGTGCATAATGTACCAAAATTTACAGAGAAGAATAAATTGGTACACCTGGTAAGGTGCCTCCATAATCGACAATAAAATTGTTGCCCGTGACGTACTCAGAAGAATCATGAATAAGATAACGAGCTAGAGATGTTAATGCTGGATCTGAAGTACCTAATCTTCTCAAAGGCATTATTTTCCTGACCACATCATTCAGCCAATCTTTTTGTAATAAATTTTCAGTTATTTCAGATTTGAAAATTCCAGGGGATATGGAATTTACTCTAATTTTGTGCATCCCCAATTCCATAGCCATGACCTGTCAAACACCATTACACCAGATAATGATATCAATATGCTGTTTATACAACATGAACAATAATTAGTAAAATCGTAACCAGCTTAGAATTTTGTGCATGACTTTATCTAAAGAACACATTGAACATTTTGTTGAATATAACAACCTTAAAGCACAATGCCATACGTAACTATAGATCGTATTGTGAGAAAACCAAGTTTGTTTAGATGTACTGGGAAGGTTTATTACGTACCTCCGTCTCACTGGATTATTAAGGGGAACAATAAGGAGGTTTGATTCAGTGGCTTAATTACGTAGGCAAAAAGATTCCGTAGTTATTCCTAGCTCCTTACCTTTAATGCATATGAATATGAATAATTCTCTATGCAGGTGGATGAAAAGCTAACCAAAATTTAGCAACTTTCCGAATGTGAGTTCTTATACTAATATTGCAGAGTCTAAGCAGTGTTATTAAAAGAAATAGGACCCATAAAATTAATTTAGACATGGTGCTTAACTCCTGCTGCCCTATCATTGTATGTATCGACAATATTGAGGCTACTGCAAAATACAAGCTTTCAAATGAGTACAAAGTAACAAAAAAGTGATACAAGTCATTTATGACGTTGATATAACTGCAGCATCCATAAGCTTTAAAAATCATACTAAGTAATGATTAACCTATAATATTGTTGGTCCAAGTGGTATTGATCTCAGATTCATTAAACAAGATCTTAGATTTAAGTCTCGTGGATAGAAAAAACATGGTTGGAACCTGGGAGGTGAGACTCCATCAAAGATGAGCCAGTCAGATTCCCAATGAAGATTAGTCATTAGCAAAACCGGTGAATACTTTGCACCAATAACATGCTAAGAAAAAGAAAAGTAAGCCATTATCACTAAAGTCGCACAGATGAATATTTAGTGGTGTTCTGGAACTATAATCTGGAAAGATCCCCAAAATTCTTAATTGAATGGATTTGTCCATAATTAAGGGATATTAGATCACAAAAAGTCCACTTTCTCACTTTCTCTATCACGTCAAAAAAGATAGCCTTATTATAAATATGCTAACTTCCTTGGGCTGCAAGGTTCTAATTCTATATATTGAGAGGCACCCTTCACCTAGGTATTAAAAAAACACTAACCCCTCTCACAACTGCAATCCCCTTTGCTAACAATAGGCATCAAAATGTCTTTTGTATGTATCCCATCCACACTGCCGTGAGGGAGCAAGAACATTGAGAAGAATCAAGATTTGTGCCCAAGCCCCTTTCAAGATTCGGGTAACAAATGGCATAAAAATGCCAGGTAAGTGACAATATTGAAGTTGTGGTGATGAAATGCTCATGAATGTGACAGATATCTAGGACAGAAATTACTCAAGAGCTATAAATGTGAAGCTGTGACAATTATCAAGTAGTGACTAAAATCAGCATGACACAGCTTAGTACTTTGATTTGCTTACATTTACATTCCAGTTTTTTTCTATTTATACCTAGCACTTAAAATGAAGTTTTTTTGGATTGAATACGTTGATCAATGTTTTCTTGTCTACAATGCATGCATCTTAACTCGCACACTTGTTTCCTAACATATTGACACAATATAAAATAAAGTGGAGACTCGAGCAGCAAACCATTTCTCTGCCCAATTGAAATTCATTTGTAATCATACCTAATTATCTAAAATGGCTAGGCCATACAGAATGAGTTTAGGAGTCCCAACAGGCCTTGTCGTCTTGAACATATGGCACATGCTGAACTGTATAGTTTCAGTTGTAGGATAGCCATGGGTTGGTCATGATTATAGGATTGACCATGTGTTCTTTGACTTTGTTGAAGGCCCACCAACGTTCCTTCCTTCAGCCTGACTTATCTTTATTCTTTAGTGAGGAGGAGATCTTTGATGTTCACAGTATATTATAGACAAGAAGTCAAAGGACATTAATTTTCCCTTGTAAAGACGGCATTTTCTTTTAATTTCATGGTGGTGAAAACACTGTGATTGCCTAATCTTTATTTATGTCAACCTGAATCCTAGTTTTTATGCATTATAAAGCAAAGGAAACTACCACTGCATCATCGATGAATGTTGGAAATAGTAATAGTTAATGCACAAGGGAAAGGAAATTGTATTTTCATGTATCACATGATAAAATGCATTTAGTACTTATTTGGGGTATTAGTGTCTAGGAAGTTGAGTTCAATTAATATTATCCTAGGAGAAGGATATAGTCTCCAGTCTATTAAAAAACTACTTAAATGAATGTATCTAGAATCTTTGTACTACTATGTTCTAATGAATAAAAAAAACTTTTTATTCTCTATGATCTCTCTAAATTCAACTTGGTATCAGAGCATCCACTGAGACCTGTCCTGCCACAATTCCCTTTAAATTCGGGACTCCTTTATTTTCATGTATTTTGTCTCTATTTGGGACTTCTGTTTCCTCACCCTGTTTCTAAACATTTCTAAACACAAATTCCAATCATTGTTTCTCTCTCTCTCTCTCTCTCTCAAGATTTCTCTTTGTTAATATTTTGTTTTTGGTTAAGTATGTTTTTAGTCCCTGAACATTTATGAGTTTTTACTTTTAGTCCCTGATAAAAGTCCATCAACACTTAGTCCTTGCTGTCAAATCTTGTTGTTAAGGGATGATGTAGCATTAAACTTTTTTGAGTGTTTTCTAAAAACTTGCATTTTGCAAACTTCTGATGCATGCCATTTCCAAGCTGCTTGACGAAATTGAATCAAACCAAAGTGATTAAGTCATATTGCAAACTCAGTCAGCAGATTACAATTTTGCTTGTAAGTGAACACTCAGCTAAGCTTAGGGGATTTTTCGTAGTGTGCATAGATCACCTCCCACGTTCAATTGAATAGTAAGCCTATTCTAAACAAACAAACCAACAAAAAAAAAAAAATCAAACACTACATATGCTATCTGTTGTGATAGAATGTATGATATATCCAAGCTAACTTCTACTTTAGCTTTTATCTGAATTTTGACAATTTTGTATTTCAATATAACCCTGATTAATCAGATAAATCAAATTCTGTAATTGTATATCACAACACAGGAAACAAGTTTCATAATCTTGATCCATTTACTTTTTGCTATAATGCAATGATCAAGTAAACCTATTGAGAAATTCAAAGAAAAAGCAAGAAGGAATTAAAAAATGTGGTTTGGTTTAAGAAAAATCATGTCGAGTAGTATTACCTTAGTCAGCATGTTTACCCCTGCCTTCGAAGATGCATATGCAGCAGCTCCAGGCAATTGCCCCCGATTTAAACCAGAAACTGAAGAAATATTAATAATTGATCCCTTAAGCTGGATATCACACATGCGTTTGCATACATATTTTGACACCAACCAACAACCAGTTAGGTTAGTCTTGAAGACATGATCCCATTCCTCTTCAGACAATTTCAAGGGTGATTTAACACTTCCTACACAATAAAAAATAGGAAACATCACTAGTTGTTTTATGAAGTAATCAAGAGTTTCAACGTGTTCAAACCCTTCAGTTAGACCCTCAATGTTAGAATTAAACAAATCATTTCTTCTTTATTTATTATTACTATTTGGGGGATATAATTGACAGTTGACACAAAATATAGAAGCATATTAACACTTATTCACTCTTTATTTGTTACTATTTCAGCACTTTCTTTTTTGTTTTAGATAGAGGAGTACTCTTCTGACTGAATAAATCTAGAGTACACCTCAAAACAAAGATAGTACACCACTTTCTCCTTTGGTTACAACAAAAAAGATTTAAAATATTTTCATTACTTCTGCATCAATAGCTCATAGTAAATACCAACTCTAATTTCATAAGTTACTAGGAAAAATGCTTGAGAAGTTTCAATTCTTTAACACCCAACAACACATAAGGCTAATGCACTCGCATTGCATGACTTTGACAATTCCAGAGGAGACTTTCCTTTGCCCAAAACAAGAGTTACTTGAAAAAAGAATTTTCAAGTTCCAGAAAGCCAAGAGCCAATGGTACGGTCCAATTCCTAAATCATCACTTTAAGAATTTTATGAACAACTCTCCCTATCAAGGATTAATTTCACAGTCATACCTGCAATTTATAGCCCCATGTTTTACTTGCCAATTTTATAAGAGCGTAGATATCACTAAAATTTCTTAATTGAAAACCAACAAAAAATGCTTTTCTCACGAGTTCAACAACACTTATACACGTATGCAATCGGGAAGCATTAGAAGCAGCCAAGATTTTGAAAGACGGTCCACGGATGAGATTTTAGCCGTAACATCAAAGTTTTTCTAGTGTCCACGATCACAACACAATTGCAATTGTGACTGCATTTGTCCGCAATTTCCCATAATATCAAAGAAAATAATGAAACCACAACCGCAGTTGTAATTTAAAACCTTGGAAGCCACAGTTCCTCACGCCTTATTACCTTTTTAACTAACAATATAAATACTTAAATATCTATTTTAGTCTTTACAATACTCAATCTTTTGGTGTTAGCATCTGTCGTTTTTAACTTGGCTAAGAAGTCAGGTAAAAAGAAGAGGGTAAATTAGAGTGACTAAAATAAAAACAGGATATATTTTCATGAACTAAACTATAAGTTGTATAGCAACCTGTTGTTAGAGCAAAGTCTTGGGTTTGCGGCTTATGGATAGAAAGTGGGTAGTTGGGAGAGAAGACTTAACTAAAGGTAGTCAGGTTCGGCAGAGATTACTTGTCCTCAAAACCGGTGGATACTTTATATCAATAACATAACTAGAAGAAAAAAAACTAAAAGTTGTATAAAAAGACATATCATCCGCTTAATCACATGATAGGTTGAAACAGCAGTGAATAGAGACTAACACTATAAAATTGAATATTACATACACTATTTACATACAAAAACAAAAACTAAATTCAAGTCTAACAATAATAAAAGTACAGAAAATTTCTGAGGGGAATTACCTCTGACACCAGCGTTGTTAATCAAGGAATCAACGCGGCCAAAGGCGTCCCAGGCCTTCTGCACAGCCCTGTCGATGGCGGGGCCATCGGCGGCGACATCAAGCTCCACCGCCACCGCGCGGTGGATTCCGACGTTCGAGGGCCATCGGTGGTTGATTTCGTGGCAGAGGGAAGTGAGGCGATCGAGGCGACGAGCTGCCGCGACGACACAGCAGCCAGCTTTGGCGAGGTCGATGCAGAAATCTCGCCCGAGCCCCGAGGAAGCACCCGTCACCAAAACGACTTTGTCGTCTAGCTTGTGCCATGGCTCCAGCACTTGTTCTGCTGCTATGGCATTCATTTGTTTATGGCTTCTATTTGGTGATTATGAGTGACAAGGAGGAATTCAGATGTCGCGGCAATGGAAACTCAGGAATGGGAAAGAATGGTAGGTAGCTTAGTTTCAATTATGAGAGATATTTTAGTAGTTTTCTACAAAAACTTTACAAATGGGAATATTATTTTTTAGAGTTTAATTTTTTTTTATTACAATAAAACATCATATTATTATTTATTAAATTATATAGTATGATAAATAATTTAAATAACTTGTAAGAATATGAGTTATTCGATTTCTAAAAAAATTATTTAAATATTTTTAATAATTAATCAAATAAATTTTATTTATTTTTAAAAAATATGATTACTAGAAATTATGATTTTGGGCAAGAAAAAACCTATTTCTTACCGAACATTCCCAAAGGTTATGTTCAGTGATTTTATTATCATTTTGATTTTTTTTTAAAAGCCTTCTCATTTATTTTGATTGTAGAACATGATTTTGAATCATTACTTTTACAAAATATGAGGCATAAAATTTGTACCATCAAATTCGTATGAAATTTATGGGTGTTATGGAATTCAAGTGATGTTGGATCTAAAAGACAAGGCATGGCAAAAATTTCATAAAAATTAGTTTCGCAAACAATGAGACAAAAAATATAATATTAGATTTTTAAAAATTTTCTGATGTTACTTGGATTCAATTTTTTTAATACAAGGGAAATAAAGGAAACAAGAAAAGTTCCTGGTAAAACAAACACCTACGGCATCAACCAGTAGCTTTGTCTTTAAACCAGTAGGACAAGCTGTTGATCTTGAGAGGCTCCTTTCTTGGTAAGCCCGTCAGTGCAACTATTGCCTTCTCAGAGCGAGTAAGAGAAGTTGAGATTCCAATTCATTTTCATGTAATCTCTATAAAACCAGTAGGAACCTATGAAGTTCCAACATTGATACGGATATCAAACATGATACGAACATAGACACGTGGACACTTGTAATGTCCAAAATATAAGACACAGACATGACTATATATATATATATATATATATATATATATATATATAATTAAATAAAATAAAATTAAATATGAGCGATATGCATAAAAAATCTAAATTGAAAATCAAGATTTATATATTCATCATCATTTCAAAAGAACTTTTCCTATGATAATGAGTCTCACAAAAAATACTAAGAGACCTCATTATACAATTTGTACGCTTTGTTTCTTTACAAAAAAAAAATTATAAAGCAAGATGATGAATTAGTAACTTCAAGTCTTCAAGAATTCCACAATCTAAGGCCTTTCACTCCCTAGGTGATCATTATCATTGAAAAAGACACCCTCTAACTCTGGTTCATCTAAAGACAAACTAGCAATTTCAAGAATACCACAATCATCGAGTGATCCAAAATCATCTCCAGCTACATCCCACATTTTAGTTTCCTCTTGATGATATTGTGGAGTATTCCTTGAGAGAAGTTGTAGGTTGCTATGAACAAATACTAAATCTTCAGCTCTATGTGGTGCCATCTTGTTTCTCTTTAAAGAATGGATAAATGAATATGTATTCCAATTCCTTTCACAACATGAAGATGAACAAGGTTGCGCAAGTAGCTTAAGGGCAACCTTTTGAAGTATTAGAGCATTAACTCCATGAACTAGCTACCAAGCTTTTGGATCCATATTTTGACCTCTATCATTTAAAGAATCAAGATCATCAAAACCTTATCTTCCATCCAAGAAGTTGGCAAACTCAATATTCACTTTCCTCTTTGCATCCACATCATGAAAAATCCTCTTGAAGCATTTTATTCTTTCACAAGTGAGTTCCATGTCTTGATGTGGAGGAACTCGATTAGAATCTTCACTTAGCCATTCATGACTATAATATCTACAATTAAAAAGAAATATATACATGATTAAAATTTATATAATTCTAAAAAAATGTAAGTAAAAAAGTATAGAGTTAATTACCTTAGATTTAAGGAATGAGCTAAACAATGGAGAGGAGTGCTACTCTTAATCCAACGGTCAATTAATATGGAGTGCACTACCTCATAAAAGGTTGATCCTTCACTCTCCTCCTTTCCCTCATATTGATATATGACATTCTTCACCTTTTCAATCATTGAATCCCACATCTCATATACTAGATGGAGAGATGAAGCTTCCGTATTAGTTCTTCTAAGAACATCATAGATAGGGCTAGTGAAGGAAAGAATATAATCAACCTTATCCCACCAATTATCATCCAACAAAGTATTTTTCACAAATTTAGCCTTTGCAACATCATCTTCCTTGTAAGAAGACCATTGGTCACTAATGACCATCTCTTGGAGTCCTTTCTTCAATTGCTTGAATCTCTTGAGCATTACAATAGTGGAGGCAAATCTTGTTGGAGCAATGGATAGTAATTTCAATGAATTGAAAATTGATAGTCTCATAGAGTGACTCATGACATAGTTTTTCACAAACATTGCATCCTCCGCAATTTGGGTGATCCAAGAACATTCTTGATAAACAACATTGTTTTTTTCTATATTCTTGGCTGCACATATGTTCTTCAAAGTAAGATTTAATGTATGGACAACACATGGAGTCCAATAGATAGAAGGAAACTCAGCCTCAATTATTAAACCTGCTGCTTTACAAACGGCTGCATTGTTTATCACTATTTGCACAATATTTGAGGGCCCAACCTCCATAATTACCTCCCTCATGTGTTTGGCAATGAAATCCTTGTCTTTTATCTCATTTGAACAATCGATGGTCTTTAAAAACATAGGTCCACTCTCCATGACAATCATGAAATTAATAAGAGATCTTCTTTGCGGGTCACTCCATTCATCACCAACAATGCTCAGACCCTTTTGGCTCCATACATTTTTAATTGGTTGTAACAAGTTCTCCACATGTCTCTTCTCATTTTGAAGTAATGTTGTCCTTAATTTATTATAACCTGGAGGTTGATAACCATCGATATAATTGTTGGCAGCATAGGCAAACGCCTTCCTATAATGAGGATTTCTTGCTAAATGAAAAGGCTTCCCCGGAGAGTAAAACATCCTAGCAATTTCATGATCAAGTGTCTCTCTAGCTTGTAAATTAAAGGCACTTTCTAGAGTTGATGTCTTTCTCTTTTTTGGATCAACACCAAGAGTGTTTGTATCCATTTGGTGTTGAGTAGAAACCAGAGACAATGACACATATTTTGTTTTTGACTTCTCCACCCTCAATGTAGCCTCATTGTTTATCTTCTTCAAATCTATAAGTTTGGCATTTGTTAGCTTTTGACAACCTCTAACACCTTTTCGAGTAATCTTCAACAAGTGTACCCTCACTCTAGTGTAAGACCCATTAAAGGTAACATCACAAATATTGCATTTTATCTCATAATTTCCACCACCACCTACACTTTTTATTTTTGTAACATAGGTTCATAAAGGTTTGGTATCATCATCTTGTTCTTTAGCTTGACTAGGACTAGAAGCACTCATCTCTACAACAATTTTTTTTTTAAAAAAAATCAATGTAAACAATTTCTAAGTGATTTTTTTTTTACCAAACAACGTCAAACCAATCCAGAACAGAGCAGATAATACATGAAACTGACATCACAAAACATAATGCAAAACAGTGATATTTTTATAATATTTAATACAGAGCAGAAATCACAAACTAGAATAGAAGACGGAGAAACATGAATGACAAATACGGTGAAACATGAAAATAAAAAGAGGAGGAAACATGAAAAATACGGTGACAAATACGGTGAAACATGAAAATAAAAAGAGGAGGAAAAATACCTTTTTGCTGACTTGAAGAAGGTGGATAGTCGGAGAGATGATGATGCAAGGCAAGCCCAGGCACTATGAAGAAGACACGATGAACGACGGAGGGAGAAGGCGGAGGCACGACACCGCATCGCACACGGCAGGTTGGGTGACATGGATGAGAGGGCGTAGGCGGTGAGTCTGACTGTCTGAGTAGTTTGCATGTTGAAGTAGAATATGAATAGTGTGTTTCAGAAGTTAAAGAAGCGCGAGTCATATATGCTAGATAATAAAAGAGTTTATTTTTTAAAAAAAACTTTGTGTACCAGTGCCGTGTCTGGTGCTCCATCGCCATGTTAGGGTTGTGTCGGAGTCGGAAAGAATGGGTTTTTCAATTTGGACACCGGTAGGGCATGTCCGACGCGCATCGTACGGGTGTTGTACCTGCGTCGGTGTCGGGTTAATGTCAGACACTTGGACACGGCAAGGGGTTGGGGTGTCCGTGCTTCATAGATAGGAACAGTTGATGAGTCGACGAGGTCTCCCCTTTGACAAGTTGAATTGCAACTATAGAATTTGTTTCACAGATGAGATTACGTATCCCTTCCAGCCAAGCCAAACTTATTCCATGATAGATTGCTTGTAATTCTGCATTGGTGTTGGTAGTAATGCCACATGATCCATTGAATCCCATTATCTATCTGCCATTAGTGTCACGGACCAGTCCTCCAAAGCCTGCATTGTCGGGGTTTCCAAACGCGTTTCCGTCAACATTAAGCTTATAGCTATTATGAGTTGGTGGATCCCACTGAACCAACCGTTGTTGATGAGTTCTTGCCTTCTGGTTGAAAGCCTTGATCGTCAAATCATGTAAGGTATGAATTTGATTGACCAGAACCAAGTCTCGAATGACCTTGTGGGAGAAAAATTCGTTGTTGCAAGCCTTCTAGATATGCCAGCAAATAATGGAGAAAAGGATGCCATGGTCAGACTTTGCATTCCTACGAAGCTAGAATAAACTATCTTCCTCGGGAGCAATCTGGTTTACGTCGAGGTTAATGAGGTTCTAGATTCTCGTAGCCTTGGGGCAATCCTTCAATAAGTGGAAAATTGATTATTGAGATCCTCCGCACCTACAATAGGAAGCATCAGTAGAAATATGTATGTTAGTCCTAAAAAGATTTGTGGGCAGACATTGATGATCAGTCAGCCACAAGAAGTGTTTCACATTTTCTGGTAATTTAAGAGCCCACACCCAAGGACCCCTCCCCATTAATGCAACAGTGGGTTGACGAGCTTGAATAAGCCAACGAAAAACGGATCTAGCAGTATAAGACCCATCCTTAGAATGGCCCCAAACAATCTCATCAGTAATTTCAGTTTTCAGAAAAAAGACTTTGAACTTCATTTTTCAACCAATTTGGTACTGGTGTTACCACATTGTTTCCAACACCACTAATCATTCACACATAGGTCTTTTATAGAGAGACCAACATCATGCACCTTTATATCTATGACATCGAGCTGTTTACATATGAT
Source organism: Glycine soja (assembly GCF_004193775.1). Taxonomy (NCBI): domain Eukaryota; kingdom Viridiplantae; phylum Streptophyta; class Magnoliopsida; order Fabales; family Fabaceae; genus Glycine; species Glycine soja. The sequence goes on along the minus strand of NC_041003.1, from coordinate 16,866,938 downwards.
TCCCTTATCAGATGAGCGATCATGCTTAAGTGAGAGATCCTTGGCCAACAAGAAATTTGAAGCTAAGTTCCAACAATTCAACAACCTTTGTGATTGATGCCTGATAAAACCCGACAAGTGCACCGGATCGTGCAAGTAGTATAAAATGGTAAGAATCGAGTATCGAACTCTCGGGGAACTTGTGTTACTGGATAAAGCTATATTCAGTGAATAGGTGTCTAGTATGAAAAGATATGTGTGAACTATGAACAGGTATGTAAACTAACTATTAAAAAGGAAAATCACGAGAGTAATGATGTGTAAAGACAAGTAGACAACATGTTGGTCTTCCTATTAGGTGCCTGATGTTATAAGGATATTTTCTACTTAACAATGCTCATGTGTTTTATGGTGTCTCATAAAATGCTAAACCCCAATCCCTCGTGATAGTCTAGCCCAATCCTGATCAAGCATCATCCTCAAATCCCTCTTGTTGGACTAAACTCAACCAGAACCGCATTAAGACAAACATACAAACAACTAGGTTACCGTACCTTGATCCCTCGTGATAATACGATAAACTAGCCCTGTCCTATCAAGTTCTAAGAATCAGACCAGTTCCCAATGTTGAATGATCCTAACAAAGCATGCATCTACGTGATCAAGGCAAAAGCACATTGAAATGACGTACTGATAGCACAGAGAACACATAAAACATCATTAAATAGATATAAAGGTATTTACATCAAGTACCTACAAGGAAGAACCAACAGAGGATTTAGTTCTCCATATCTAGGAAACTTCCTTTATAACAAAGAGAAGAGAAAAATGAAGGATTGAAGAAATACAAGTAGTGGGGATGTCTCCTCCACTTCTAGAACCTCACAATCACTCACAAACTCATCTCATGCTCTCAGGATGGCTTCCTCTTCAAGCTTAGTTCTCTGCCAGTCTTTGCATAGCAAAAGCTCTCAAAACTCTCTGGAACTTGGACCTTTCTCTCTCTAGAAATCTCTAAAAACGCAAAAGCTCAAGGAAAAGCCCAAAATCTCTCTCCATTTCTGATTTCAGGCTTAAATAGGTGGCCTTGTTGGTGCTTGCGCGCTTAGCGCAACTCTGGCTCGCTTAGCGCACATAAGTGAATTTCGGCTTAGCGCTTGTCTTCTCGCTTAGTGGATGCATGCAAGTGGTGCGCTTAGCAGGATGAGGGTTAGCTTAGCACGTGTGTCCAGCTCATCCTTCTTCCAAATTCTTCCTCACGCTCAGCTGCAAGAATGGTGCGCTCAACGGATGGCTCGCTAAGCCGATAGATTGGCTTAGCGAGAAGCTAAAAATCAGCACTTCACAAACTTGCCTAATTAACCTGAAATTGAAAGGAAATAATTATTAAATACACAAAATGGGAGTACTAGGTACTTATTACCTATATTTAACAAAAAGTAATTACAACACTACAAAATAACCATAAATGGGAGGAGTTAGATACAATTTGCATAGATTTCTTACACAAAAGTTAGTCGTATTCATCGACTAACAATGCCCAAGTATAGGAAGAACCAGGGAACTCTTTTCTATGAAGAATAAATTCACCATGAAAACACTTAGCATTCACTAGCTTAAGCCAAAGTTTTGTTTTGCAGTGAAGAATGGTCCATATATGTTTCCCTAGCATTGCAATATTAGCATCTCTCGTTGGCCTAACACGAAGAACACCATTATTTTTGGGTTGAATGATAGTCTTCCAACTCACCCAATGAGATGAAGTTGATCCGCAGATGAATTGTCTAGTAGCAATATCAAGGGAATCACAAATGCCTTGAAGGAGCCACATGTTTTGCATGACATATGTAAGGATAAAATTGAGGACATATTTGCAAAGTGTAACCCGACCAAGTCTATTGAGAAGCTTCGATTTCCAACCAGCTCAGCGATCATTTACTTTATCCAGAATAAACGAGAAGTGGTTTTTTTTAACTCTTCCACTAATTATAGGTAAACCCAAATATTTACCAATATCATGAGTATATATTGGAAACCCAAAATATAGCAAATTTTTGAGTTTTCCTTCTCGGAATATTCTTAGACACAATGAAATGAGACTTTTGATGATTAATTCTAAGACCAAAAGCTTCACAAAATAAATCTAAAGCCTGAAAAAAAAGGCAATCCTCAACAAAGAATAGTGAGAGAAGGTAGGCCCATCCTTGGAAACTTTTATTGGATGCCAAGATTTGTTATCCACAAGCTCTTGAATCAAGCAGGCCAACTTCTCCATGTAGAAGACAAATAAATAGGGAAGCAAAGGATCCCCTTGTCTCTAGCTAGCTTAAAGCTACCAAGCACCTCATTGTTCCATCTCAACGATAAGGTGGTAGTAGATATGCAGTTCATGATTAAATTAACAGTAGATGATGCAAAACCCAACCGAGATATGATAAGGCAAAGGAAATCCTAATCTTGAAAATGATGAAGCCTGGTTTACCTTTTTTCTTGTTCATGATGTGTATTACCTCTTGTGCAATTAGAGCATTGTCACGAGTCCCTCTCTTTGGAATAAAGCTGCTTTGGTAAGGACCTAATGAAAGAATTCAAGAAGGGTCTAATTCTATGAACCAGAACTATAGAGATAACCTTGAGAAGAACATTACACAGGCTTATGGGACGAAAATCCTTCAAATAATTAGGACTTTCTACCTTTGGAATAGGGACCACCAACGTTTTGACCAGGGAAAGGTTAATGTTTCTAGTTGAATAGGCCTAAGCTACCAATTCCCACACATCATTACGTACTAGATCCCAAAATGTCTGGTAAAAGATATGTTGGAAACCATCAGGACCAGGAGCTTTATAGGGGTCCATAAAGAAAATAGATTCTTTAACTTCCAAACGGGAAATGGGTTTCAGAAGAGAGTCCAACATGTTTTGATCAATAATAAGAAAGTTTGAAATAACAAGTTTAGAGGGTTAGCTTGGACTAGTATCTTGGAATAATTTTTTGAAACAAATAGAAGCCTTTCTTTTCAGAACTTTCTCATCACTGCACCAGATTCCATCAATCATTAACCCTGTAATTTTGTTCACCTTCTTCTAATAATTTTCTGAGCATGAAAAAATCTTGTGTTTTTGTTTCCAAACTCCACCCATTTCTCTCAAGATTTTTGGAGCCAAAGAATTTCTTCCTAAGCAAGAATGACATCATACTCCTTCTAAAGATCTCTTTCCAACATGGCCAAGTCAAAGAAATAAGAAGTGTCAAGAATTTCATGAATGCAAAGTCTTTCTTACAATGTGAGACCAAGTGTTGGCAACCAAAGGAGCATACTTAGGGATGCCCAAGCTACTTGGTAATGGAAGAATTTGAATTTCATGCTCTTATCTTTAAGAAAAGATACCAATATTGGATTGTGGTCAAAGCTATGAGGGAATGAGCTATCTAAGAGGATGAGGGAAAATAAATCTCCAGCTAGAATTTGCTAAGCAACTTTGTGCTATATGTATTACACTACTACTAAAATTATTTATTACAACACACCAACAACGATGGTTGGCCAAAAACCGTCTTTGAAGACTATTCGGTGGTAGTATTGTAATTAAGTTCATTATTAACGAAGATGGTTTTCGAATAACCGTCTTGGAATTATGAGTTTAAGGATGGTTATTCGAAAAATCGTTGTAATTGAACCCTGTACAAAGATGGTTTTAAAAAATTGCTTTGAATGGATACACTTTTTAATTTCTCACTTTCTCTCTATCTTATCGGGCAGCGCACTGGCCCTTTCTCTCTCTCTCTCTCTCTCACACACACACACACACACACACACACACAAACACACACACACACACACACACACACACACACACACACACACACACATTCCTACCTTTTCTACTCTACGGCCCCAAACAACCATAAGATCCACGCCGTCATCGGAATCAACCTCAACCACGGATGCGTGCCGATAGAAATCAGTAACTTTGTGGTAAATAAAAATTGCACGCGTGCTTGGCGTTGTTTGGAAGAGGAAAAACGTAAGATCTGAGCCCAACACTCACATTACAGCAGGAAATGAAGGTTGTGGTAAATAAATAGTAGTAATCATAATCCTTTGTAACCTAACCCTTGCGTTTTTGAGTGAGATTAAGGTTGGATTTGGAAGACAAAGGCTAGTGTTGTCCCAATGCAAGGTTTGTTTGTGTTTATGCCCTGTCTTGTCTTGCTTATATGATATATCTAAGTTTCATCGATGTTTTGTTCACTTAAATATCTCATAGTCATATTTGTCTTATGTTGTGTAGAGAGAAGTATAGCAAAGGAATGGTGAACATAGACATCGAAGGGATGTTGAAGCAGCAACCTGATGACGGGGGTGTTCCGAAGATGAAAATACAAGGGCTAAAAAATCCTACATTACTAGGGTACCCTCCCTACACTATGGAGCCCTAAATAAAAGACCCAAAAATAATGAAACCCTAATTTAATATGTAAAAAGATAAGTGGGCTCATACTTAGCCCATGGGCCCAAAATCTACCAGAAAGCTCATAAGAACCCTAGGGCCTTCTCCTGCATCCTTGACCCAATCTTCTTGGAGTCTCCTAGCCATGGCTTTGGTGATGGGTCCCCTCCTTGGGAGGATTGCATCAAGACCTCAAAAAAACTTTCAAGGAAGATACCAAGGCTATAGAGGTGGCTCAGGTTCAAATCAGCCTTATGGCGGGAGACCACAAAATTCTGGTCCCACTGTAACGCCCTGAAATTTCGATAATTGAAAATAGATGTTTGATGTTTTTCTTGTGTTATTTGATTACTTGATTAATTTGTATGAGTTAAGGTATTGTGTGAATCATCCATGTGCGATATGCTTGATGTGGATGTTGAGTTATGTGGACTTTTATTGACTTAGGTTGAAATTATGAGATTTCAAGTTTTACTTAAATCGATTCCACCAAAACCGCAATCCTAGATTTTTTAACCGTTGGATCGCTTTAAAATTTGGACTGTAGGCTTGAAACTCAATTTTGAACACTCTGACCGTTGGGATATATAATATAACATCCTGAGTATGAGATATGAGTTTTTAACTGAAGCAGTAAAATTTGAGCTAGATCAGTTCGCCCAAGCGAGCCAAATTTTGCCTAGGCGAGTGTTGCAGGCTACATATACATCCAGCAGCATGAAAGATCCATTTCTTTATCCTTATCTTCCACTAAACCCTCGCCCAACACCCCCAACCTTCTCCTCTACCACCACTGACCACCACGAGCCGCCTTTGCTTGCCATCAGATCACCGCACAGAGAAGAAAAGTTTAATCAGAGCGGAATCTTCAAAACTCAACTTGAGGATTCGGTAGAGAATGAAGCCTCCAATCCTTCATTCATGGTTTCTTCGAGGTAACCATGATTCTAAGTCGTCTCCTTGTTAGTTTGAGCCTATCTTTGCATCTCTTCTGACTTGGGAACCATTATTGGATGTTTTTACACTTCCTTTGAAAAACCCTTGAAAAAGAGACGTTGTAAAAGTTGCCTTTTTATAAAATAGGCTTTGTTTTTGTAACATATGTTGAACTCTGGTCACAGTGGTGTGACCAGAATTTCAAAATGACCTCTCTTTGATATGAATCTCAAAACACCCCTCTAGCCCTTTTTAAATTGAATGGGTATTTGACCCCAAAAGTTAATCTTAACCTTGTCTCTGAAATCTATACTGAATTATCTTTGATTTGGTATATAGAGCTCTGCGTTTGGACGAATGGATGTGAACCTAAGAGATCTTAGAACAACGCCATAAGGAACTACGAGAGAGATATAGATAGGTGAGGGGAGTTTATTGTTTGTTTATAGCTTTTGATACCATAGTTGGGGTTAGGGAACCCAATTATGGGGATGTATGTCTGTCCCTGTGCATGCTGGTTTTCAAGAAAAATTGTGTTTTTAACTAATGGGATGTGATATATTTGTTTTTGATGTGCATGCTGGTTTTCAAGAAAAACTATGTTTTTAACTAATGGGATGTGATAGGTTTGTTATTGATGATTGAAATTGTCAATGATGTTGTTGTTGTATTCATTGAAATTTTTGGGAAAAGTCTTAATTATAGAGGAGACTCTGCCCAAAATTTTATATTTTTTCTTCTATTTACTTCTTTATTAAATTTTAAATGGGCATAAGAGTTTGTTTTGAGTACTATAGTTTTCCTCTTTAATTTACAATTTTACTTAAAAATGAGTCTGGTGGTATTATAGATTGTTGTTGTATGAGGTTTATGTTGCTTGAAGACCTGGGGAATGTGAATCCTGGGCATGAATTTATATGTATGTATGTGGAATGTGATTGTTTGTGATGTTGATGATGATGTTGAGATGAGATAATGTTGATGTTGATGATGCTATTGTGATGATGTATGTTGTTTATGTACATGGGGAGTGTGGTGACCATGTTGGATATCCCTAGAGGGGGAAATAGTGTTTTAAAGAGTTTTAAGCATTCCTGGAGAGAGAAGGGGATGGCTTAGAATCTTTAATTATCCATGGTCAGTGCATTGATGATGCTCATGTTTCATACTTCATATTGCATGGAAATAGTACAAACTTTCTCAGTAAGTACTCGTAGTTTTTCATGAGGAAAAATACTTGTACTTGGGGGCATGTCACTCGGTTTGGAACTTCCTTGAGACTCAGGTTGATCACCATGGGGGGGGGGGGGGGGGGGAGTTGCCTGTGCACAACAAGGTGACCTCGACACTTGCTACCTTGTTTTTCTAAGTGAGAGTGTCATGTGGACACGCTTAGGCTATTTTTAGATAAATGGTACCACATTGCATTTTAGAGTTGAGTTAGGTACATGCATCATTCTGAGCATATGCCATTTGAATTATGGAAAAGTTGATGACTAGGTTGTTAAGTGTATGTTGAACTGATGGGTTATTAAGAATGATTGTGGTCATTGTTATTGTTTTCTTGTTAATCATTATCTTTTGGTGTTGTTGATCTTTTATAATAAACTCACCTTTGCAATTTTTGTACCGTGTGATTGGTGCCTGTGATGATCTCGAACTTTCGTTCGTGGGAGCAGATGAGCAGCAGTAGGTGACTTGTAGGGAGGTCTTTTGTTAGAGCCGCTAAGCATACGTCATAACGTTGGAATTTATTTATTTATTTTTTTTTGGGGGGAGGGGGGGGGGGGGGGGGGGCGCTTGGGGAGTTGTGTTTTGTTATGAACTCTTTCTTAGTTGGTTCCTTGAATCTTTTTGATTGGGCATGTAAGTCCCAAGTTTAGATATATGTAAGAAAATCTAAATTCTGTTATGACATTTGAAAGATGTGTAGTGGTGTAATATATATATATATATATAAGTATGTATTTGTTTGTGTTTGTGAGTTGTTTAATGAATGTACATCGCGAAAAATTTACCATCGTTTTCGCAATCAAATTAATGGAGCTTTCACTTAAAAATTGAAATGTCACATTTTATAGTAAGTGACATCATAGCGACGAGGCAGGTCATTACTGATGCAATCCTACCCCGCAAGGACATTGGATAGAAGACTCCAAGTAAATTGGGCCAGAGATGCAAGAGAAGGCCATAGGGTTCTCATGAGCCTTAGGGTAGATTTCGGGCCCATGGGCTAAGTATGAACCCACTTATCTTTGTATATATTAGATTAAGATTTCATTATTTTTTGTCCTTGTATTTAGGGCTCCATAATGTATGTAGGGTGCCCTAGAAATATAGCATTTTTCAGCCCTTGTATTTTAGGGCACCTAGACTAGTTTTTGTATTAGGGGTAGTTTTGCAATTTCACATGCATTAAGTGAATATTTGATGTGTGTGTTGGGAAATAAATTTAATTGAACTGGGAGAAGCCCAATCCAATTAAATTTTAGAGGGGGAAGGTGAACATTTGCTTGCTACACCCCATTGCCACATCATTTAGTCACACTTTGTGCATGTCTTTCATGCTTTACATGCCTCATGACACCTAAACACACTTAGTGGAAAATCTTGGACTTGATCTTGGATTAGTGGGCTGAACCATATCTGAAATTCACTAATCATAATTAGTGAAATTTTGGCTCCACAAATTCAATTTCAAATTCAAGTAAAATTTGAATAGAAATTCCAATTTCCCTCCAATTTTGTGTGACACTTAGGCTATAAATAGAGGCTATGAGTGCACATTTTTGCAACTTTGATCATTTGAGAATTAAACTTCAAAGTTCAGTATTCTTTAGAGGCACTAGATTTCGTGTTTTCTCTTCCTCTCCCTTCATTCATCTTCTTCTACCTTCAAGCTCTTATTCATGGCTTCCTATGGTGGTGAGTGATCGAGACAGTACCCGAATCAAATAAACATTAAAAATGCAGTATCTAGGAAGTGATCCTAGGTCGTCTCCCAACGAGCAATGGTCAACCAAACGTTCATAACAGATAGTGATAAAACAGTAACGAATTGGGGAGGGGGGTTGTTTGTTTTTGTAATTTAAACAGCAAGCAAATTTTAATTAGAAAATAACAGAATTAAAACATGTTGTTTCCCCTTGATTCACAAGCAAGTCTCTTATCCTAGGTTACGAGAATTTATCCTTAATCAGTTCAACCACTTAAGCCAACCCTAACATAAGGCTGTCATTATGTGATTAAGCAACACATACACCAATTAATCATGAATGAAATTGATCATTAAGCATGAACGTAAATTAAGCGCATAGACAATTAATCAAGCACTAAGCATGCATGGATTAATAGCAACAAATACAGAGTAATTGGTGAAGAGGAAAAAATGATCATGATTTAATAGTAATAACAAAACCTCAAAGAGAGTTGTGCTTGATCCTCAAGAGAAAACAACACTGGAGATTTAGCCTTCCATTAATTAGCAGAAAACAAAATTGTAGATTGAAGCAAAAACGAAATTACAGAAAATGAATTTTATTCTACATGAACAATAAAATCTGGAATTCTAAAAACCCTAGAATTATTATTCTCTCTAAAAAAATCCCTAAACTAAAACCTTGGTGTTGTTATATAGGTCCTCAGCCCCAAAGCTTAGAAATCTATTTTAAGTCCAAGACCATAAATAAAATAAAATCTGGACAAGATAAGATAAGATTGGATGAAATAAAATCTGGATAAGATAAGATTATATTGGATGAAATAAAATCTAGATGAAATATAATCTGGATAAGATAAGATTTGATAAAATAAAAGTCTTCTCTCTTCAAGTCCAAGCCCAATTCCGGATTCAAGTCCAATTGCTTATAATTCTCCTGAAATTAAATTAAAAACACAAAATTAGTCAAGTAGGCCCAAATGATAAAACTACATAATTAATTTGACAATTAAGGCTAATCAGTAATTAAAATGGTGACAAAAAGGGCTAAGAAATAAGAGAAAATAATGACACATCAAATCCCCCCACACTTAGCCTTTTGCACTCCTGGGCAAAATCAAAAAGCAAAGCAAGGAACAAATCCAAAGACATTAAAAAGAAACAAACAAAAAAACAATTAGATATTTCTCAATGAATCTCAAGGAATGGACAACATCCAACATGTAGAGAGTTAAAGATTCAAGACAGTCATGAAAATCATCCAAGCATCTCAAACATGGCAAGATAGTCAATCAGCTCAAGAATGAAAAGTGATAAAGCCTCATAAGATATGCACTCTATCTCTCAAGTGTCTAGGCTACTGTTTATTCTCAGAGCACCCATGAAAACAAACACCACATAGACTTGGCAAGACTCTAAAATTGACAACCACACCATAAACATATGCATATGACGATCAAAAGGTCTTTTAAGGTTGTAATAGGGCCAAGGACAAGGTAGAGGAAAGCATGGGATAAGTAGCTAAAACCCAAAGGAATAGAGGAGCAATGAGGAATAAGTGAGAACTAAGAAAAAGTAGTAAACCCCAAAAACAAAATTAAAAATTAAGCATAAAAAGTAAACCCAAAACAAAGTCAACCAAGTCCTCAAACCAATCCAAGTCTTAAACCATGACCTCATGTATTCAATTTCATTCTTTTTCTGTTTTCTTTTTTCATCTTTTTTTTTCGTTTTTTTTAACGTGAACAATAGCAATTGAAAGCAATTGAAAAATAAAGCAACATTAGGCAATATATGTATATACATCAAGCATGGCCAAAATACATCATCAAGCATGACCAACAAAAACATATCATCCAATGAAACATACCCCTCACACTTATTCCCAAAATAATTTCAAAGCTTCAAAATTCCTTAAGGGTTGGGTGAGATCATGGTTTTTCACTTAAGGCTTGTAATGAGCTTCAAAACAAAGAAAGGGGAACATAGGCTCAAAGGGGCTATCAAAGGAATTAATTCAAGGTAGGCTCATTTGGCTAGAGGCTTATAAGAACAAAATGCCTAAATAATCTCCCAACATGCATGTGAAGCAAGAAGTATCAACAAGAGTCAAGACAAGGCTATTGTGCAAGCAATCAATGGGGTAAAACACACCAAATAAAATAGATGATGATGACTCAAATTCTCACCAAGGGTAAATCTATCACTTTCAATTCGAACTTTCAAAACTAACTTGACATGTAGAGAAAAATAAGGATTTCAATTCACAAAATGCCAAGAAACTCCTATTTAAAAAACAATTACTCATTACCTGTACATAACCTATAATTCAAATAGAAACATGCAATATTGTACACAAAACATAAAACCAAAATAACAAAATTAACCTAGAAAACCTAAAAAAAATTAAACTAGAAAACCCCAAATAAAGAACAAAAAAAGAACAGTCTCCCCCCACACTTAAACAACACATTGTCCTTAATGTAGCACAATCATAAGATCAAGAGCAATCAAAAAAATCAATAAAATTGGACAAGTGCAATAAAAGTAAAGAAGGAGACAAAAAAAAAACTCCCTAAGTCATGGCGGAAGAGAAGTAGGGTGAAGTAAGGAGGTCTCCTCCACCACTACATCCACTAAGGAGGGATTTGTCAGGAATGGTTTCAGCCGATGTCCATTGACCTTGAAGCTCTTATCTATGGATTCACTTTTGATCTCAACTGTACCATAAGGAAAAACATTAGTCACCACAAAAGGACCAATCCACTTTGACCTCAACTTACCACTCATGAGTCCGAGCCTAGAGTTATACAATGAAACTTTCTGTCCAACCATGAAGTCCTTCTTAGCTATCAAGCTGTCATGGAACTTCTTGGTCTTCTCCTTGTAGAATTTGGAATTCTCATAGGCTTCTAAACGGATCTCATCTAGCTCACTTAGTTGCAACTTCCTTTCCTCTCCAGCTTGATCAATAGAGAAATTGCAGGTCTTTACAGCCCAGTAGGCTTTGTGCTCTATCGCTACAGGAAGATGTCTTGCCAAAGACAACCCGATAAGGCGACATTCCTATGGGTGCTTTGTAGGCAGTCCTATGTGCCCAAAGAGCATCATCCAGCCTGGTGCTCCAATCCTTTATGTTCGGCTGCACAATCTTCTCTAAGATCCTTTTTATCTCCCTGTTTGAAATCTCAATCTGCCCATTAGTTTGGGGGTGGTAAGGTGTGGAAATTTTGTGCATGACCCCATACTTTTTTAGCAAGGCATACATGGTTCTGTTACAAAATGGGTGCCTTGATCACTAACGATGGCTCTAGGGACTCCAAACCTGCAAAACAGATTAGATCTAACAAAATCTACAACAACCTTAGCATCGTTAGTTCTGGTGGGTTTGGCTTCCACCCATTTTGAAACATAATCAACAACAAGGAGAATATAATCAAAACGAAAAGAGAGATGGAAAGGCCCCATAAAATCTATACCCCAGACATCAAACACCTCATAGAATAACATGGGTTGTTGAGGCATTTGTTGTCTCCATGAAAGTGAGTCGCCTGCTCTCTGACAAGGCTCACAAGTGCTACAGATTCTCCACGCATCCTTGAAGATGGTGAGCCAATAGAAACCCTAGTTAAGGACCTTGCGAGCTGTCCTCTGTATGCCAAGATGGCCACCTGGTGTGGAAGAATGACAGAATTACAGGACTGAGTCAATCTCATGGTCTGGAATGCATCTCCTAATAACCTGGTCACTGCACAACTTCCACAAATAGGGGTCATCCTAAATATAATGCTTAACATCGCTCTTAATTTTATCATTTTGAGCTTTAGATGCTAAGGGAGGAAAAACAAATGTTAAGGGAGGAATCAGAAATCTTATACATAATGTACAAATGGTCATCCGGAAAATCATCCCGAATGGGTGAGTCCTTAGACGCACGTTCAATCCTACTTAAATGGCCAGCCATGAGGTTCTGTGCACCACTCCGATCACGGATCTCCAAATCAAGCTCTTGGAGCCAAAGCATCCCCCTGATCAATCTAGGCTTTGATTCCACCTTCTTCAATAGGTACTTCAGAGCTGCATGGTTAGTATAAACAATAACACGAGTACCAAGCAAATATGAACGAAATTTTTCAAGAGCAAAAACTATCACTAATAGCTCATTCTCTGTGGTAGTTTAATTTGCTTGAGTAGCATCCAAAGTTCTGGAAGCATAGTAAATCACCCGAGGCAGCTTATCAATCTTTTGAGCAAGGATAGCCCCCAATGCATAATTGGATGCATCACGCATTAGATCAAATGGGGCTGTCCAATCAGGTGCCTGAATGATAGGGGTGGTAGTCACCGCACGCTTGACGCAATCAAAAGCCTCTTTGGACCGGTCATCAAAATCAAACTCCACCTCCTTTTGCAGCAGATTGGATAGTGGAAGGGCCACTTTGCTAAAATCCTTGATAAAGCGCCTATAAAGCCGTGCATGACCAAGAAAAGAATGAACCTCTCACACGCAAGAGGGGTAAGGAAATTGTGAAATAACAAATATTTTTGCAGGGTCTACCTCTATGCCCCTACTGGAAATGATATGCCCTAAAACTATACCTTGTTCTACCATGAAGTGACATTTTTCAAAATTCAGCACAAGGTTAGTTTCAATGCATCTATTAAGAACTCTATCCAGACTATCCAAACATGCATCAAAAGAGGATCCATAAATAGTAAAATCATCCATAAACACCTCTATGCAACTTTCTAAAAAATCACTGAAAATGCTAAGCATACATCGCTGGAAGGTACTAGGGGCGTTGCATAGGCCAAAGGGCATCCTCCTATAGGAAAAAGTGCCAAAGGGACAGGTGAATGTGGTCTTTTCTTGATCCTCAGGAGAAATATGAATTTGTAAATAACTAGAAAAACCATCAAGAAAACAATAATGAGACTTACCTGCCAAGCGCTCAAGCATTTGATCAATGAATGGCAGGGGAAAATGATCTTTTCTGGTTACCTGGTTCAACCTCCTATAATCAATGCAGACTCGCCAGCTGTTCTGCACTCTTGTGGAGATAAGCTCATCCCTCTCATTCTTGATCACTGTGAGGCCTGTCTTTTTAGGAACCACTTGGACAGGACTCACCCACTGGCTGTCAGAAATGGGGTAGATGATTCCAGCTTGTAAGAGCTTAGTCACTTCCTTTTTCACCACATCTAGAATGACGGGGTTGAGTCGCCGTTGTGGCTGCCTCACTGGCTTAGCTCCATCCTCTAAAAGTATCCTATGCATGCAAGTAGATGGTTTAATACCAGGAATGGCTGCTAAAGTCCATCCAATGGCCTTCTTGTGCTTCTTGAGCACTAGCAATAACTTCTCCTCTTGCTCAGCAGCAAGGGAGGCAGAGATGATCACTGGAAATTTTTCCTTGTCCTCCAAGTAAGCATATTTGAGGGTTGCTGGTAAGGGCTTCAACTCTGGTGTGGGTGGTGGCTGAACAATGGGAGGAACTAGGGTAGGAGAAGAAGGTTCCGCAGCTTGTACCTCATAAAGCAAGTCAAAAGTATATGTACTTCCTGCAACATGGTTAGTGCATTCTGACTCTAAAAAATCAACATCAAGAGGTACAACACCCAAAAAATCAGAACCAGACTCAAATTCAGATTCATTCTGAGCATAAAAATTAGATACATGATCAAATTCAAACTCAGATTCAGATTCAATGCATAAGGAATGACAAGTATGCAGATCAGATAAAAATGGATGTTTCCTACCATGAATAACAAAATCAAAATCAAACATATAATCATCAATAATCTGATCAATTATCTCAGAACGAAAAACAGAATGATCCTTAGATGGATGCTTCATGGCATCAAGAATGTTAAAATGAACAACAATATCACCAAATTCCATAGACAATGTGCCAGCAAAAACATCTATCTTGGTTCAGGCTTTTTTCATAAATGGCCTACCTAAAATAATTGGAACTGAACCATGGGAAAATCCCTTTTCCATATTAAGAACATAAAAATCAACAGGAAAAATAAGTTCACCAACCCGAACCAGCACATCCTCTATAAAACCTGCGAGGTAAGCAACACTTCTATTTGCCAAATGAATCACCACATCTGGAGATTGCAAAAGTCCAAGAGATAAAGAATTGAAAATGGACAGAGGCATGACATTAAATGATGCTCCTAGATCTAGCATGGCATTTTCAAATTTACTTTTCCCAATAATGCAAGGTATACAGAAAGTACCAGGGTCCTTACATTTCTCAAGAATGTGAGGAACAGATTTACCTATCAATGCTGGCACATTTCTACCCATGCTAATCCTTTCATAGCCTTTGAGCTTCCTTTTGTGGGTGCACAACTACTTTAGAAACTTGGCATATCTTGGAATCTGCTTGATGGCATCTAGCAGAGGTATGTTCACCTCTACTTTCCTGAAGGTCTCCAAGATCTCTTTTTCCGCTTCTTCCATTTTTTTGTTTGGAATTGCTCTAGGTGGGAATGGAAGAGGGATAGGAGGCTGCGGTAAGTCAGAATTACTAGAAGAAGGTCCACCTGCATGAAAATTTTTGTTAGGAAGCTTTCTTTTTTGTTCAACTATCTCATCCTCTTTTTCAGGTGTAGAATGAAGCTTGACAGGTTCAGGTGCAAGTGCTGCTACTGGTGGAGGCACTTGAATTTGGTTGGCAGACCTCAAGGTGATGGCACTCACATTTTTCGGATTCTGCACAGTTTGTGAAGGCAATTTGTCAGAATTTTGGGACTGAGCTTGGTTCAACTGAGTAGCCATCTGCCCCATCTGATTTGTCAGACTCTGAATGGAGGCTCTTGTCTCTTGCTGAAATTGCATATTCTGGAAGGTCATTTGCCTTACTAACTCCTCTAAGGAAGGTTGAGGAGGAGCCTTAGTTGCTTGTTGTCTTTGTTGTGACTACTGTTGTTGTTGTTGCTGTATTAGAGGAGGAACATATGGCTTGCTTGGACCAACAACATTCTGGTAGGGAGGGACAAGCTGTTGTTGTTGTGGAGGACTTGTCCATCTCAGATTTGGATGATTCCCCCAACCTGGATTGTATTTGTTGCTTGAAAGATCATAATTGTTCTGTTGTTGTTGGTTTTGCTGCTGAGGAGGTCTATTATAAATGTTTGCAGCATAAGCTTCAGGTTGCTCATTGACTCCTGATTGCTACAAAGAAGGATAAAGATTTGTATGGTGATCTGCAGAAGAACATAGACCACAGACTCTTGCAACAGGTGCAAATTTCTGATTCATGGCACGCTGAGTTACTAGGTTGACCAAGGCATCAAGTTTTCCCTCAAGCTTTTTATTTTCAGTAAATGAAGATGAATTCGTGGCCACCTCATGGACTCCTCTAAGGACAATAGCATCATTTCTTGCACTAAATTGTTGGGAGTTGGAATCCATCTTTTCAATCAAATTCCTAGCCTCAGTAGGGGTCATATCACCAAGAGCTCCACCACTAGCAGCATCAATCATACTCCTCTCCATGTTGCTAAGTCTCTCATAGAAATATTGAAGAAGGAGTTGCTCAGAAATCTGGTGGTAAGGACAGCTTGCACACAATTTCTTGAATCTTTTCTAGTACTCATACAAGCTCTCTCCACTAAGTTGCCTGATGCCTAAAATGTCTTTTCTGATGGCAGTGGTCCTAGATGTAGGGAAAAATTTCTCCAAGAACACCCTCTTAAGGTCATCCTAGCTGAAAATGGACCTCGGAGCAGGGTAGTATAGCCAATCTTTTGCCACTCCCTCCAGAGAATGAGGAAAAGCCTTTAGAAAGATATGATCTTCTTGGACATCAGGGGGCTTCATGGTGGAATAAACAATATGGAACTCCTTAAGATGCTTATGAGGATCTTCACCTGCAAGACCATGAAACTTGGGTAGCAAATGTATTAGTCCAGTCTTGAGAACATATGGAACACCCTCATCAGGATATTGAATGCACAAGCTTTCATAAGTGAAATCAGGTGCAACCATCTCCCTAAGAGTCCTCTCACGAGGTGGAGATTGAGCCATGTTCTCAATATGAAAATTAGTAGTCGAATGCTCAAAATCAGAATATTCAGAATCATCAGCAACAGAATTCTCATAATGCTCAAAATGCACAGAATGATCAGGATGCACACTATGCCTAACTAATCTATGAAAGGTTTTATCTATTTTAGGATCAAAGGATTGTAAATCACATGGATTGCCCCTAGTCATGCACTATATGCAGCAAATCATGTATCTCTCAACAAGCACCTAACAAAGGGGTAAAACTACAACTATACTCAAACGATATCCAAATGAGCTGAAATTTTGTGAGCAACACCCTAAAATCATGAAAAGATAGACTCAAATGTGAAACAGGGGATGCGACTGAAATGCAAAATGGAACACTACACAAAACAAAACAACACACACTCACACACTAAACAACAGAGCTAGACTCTAAACAACTAAACACTATTATGAACCTTTGGCCCACTGCTCCCCGACAACGACGCCAAATTTGATCGAGGCCGTACCCGAATCAAGTAAACATTAAAAATGCAATATCTAGGAAGTGATCCTAGGCCGTCTTCCAACGAGCAATGGTTAACCAAACGTTCATAACAGATAGTGATAAAACAATAACGAATTGGGGGGAGGGGGGTTGTTTGTTTTTGTATTTTAAATAGCAAGCAAATTTTAATTAGAAAATAACAAAATTAAAACATGTTGTTTCCCCTTGATTCACAAGCAAGTCTCTTATCCTAGGTTACGAGAATTTATCCTTAATCAGTTCAACCACTTAATCCAACCCTAAATTAAATTACTAAGCGAAAATTAACATAAGGTGTCATTATGTGATTAAGCAACACATACACCAATTAATCATGAATGAAGCTGATCATTAAGCATGAACGTAAATTAAGCGCAAAGACAATTAATCAAGCACTAAGCATGCATGGATTAATAACAACAAATACAGAGTAATTGGTGAAGAGGAAAAACTTATCAGAATTCAATAGTAATAACAAAACCTCAAAGAGAGATGTGCTTGATCCTCAAGAGAAAACAACGCTGGAGATTTAGCCTTCCATTAATCAACAGAAAATGAAATTGTAGATTGAATCAGAAACAAAATTGCAGAAAACGAATTTTATTCTACGTGAACACTGTGCATGAACAATAAAAACTGGAATTCTAAAAACCCTAGAATTATTCTTCTCTTCGGAAAACTCCCTAAACTAAAACCTTGGTGCTGTTATATAGGTCCTCAGCCCCAAAGCTTACAAATCTGTTTTAAGTCTAAGACTATAAATAAAATAAAATCTGGACAAGATAAGATAAGATTGGATGAAATAAAATCTGGATAAGATAAGATTAGATTGGATGACATAAAATCTGGATAAGATAAGATTTGATAAAATAAAATTGTCTTCTCTCTTCAAGTCCAAGCCCAATTCCGGATTCAAGCCCAATTGCTTATAATTCTCCTGAAATTAAATTAAAAACACAAAATTAGTCAAGTAGGCCCAAATGATAAAACTGCATAATTAATTTGACAATTAAGGCTAATAAGTAATTAAAATGGTGACAAAAAGGATTAAGAAATAAGAGAAAGTAATGACACATCAGTGAGCTTCTTCTAGACTCATCTTACGTCTCCATTCATCTTTCTCCTTCTCCATTCCACTGCAATCAGACCTCAAGAAGCAAAGGAATCCATTGACGAAGAAGATCCAAGACCTATTAGCTCCAATGGAGCTACATCATGTGGTATCAAGAGCATCTTCATCTAGGTGATATTCTTTTGTTTCCTCTATCTTTTTGTTCGGTCAATTCACTTTAATTCCTTGTTATTCATCTTATTCTCCATGTATATCTTCCATTGTCTTGTGGTTTGGTTCTGTTTAGAGTAGATTAAAAAAAAATCGATTAAATCATAGATCTACACTTGTTCTTGCATTTCTATGGTTCAAATTTTATAGATCTACTCTTGAATCATGTTTTTGTGTTGATTTTAGGTTCTATCATTTTTCAGTCATAATCTTCTTGTGCTGAACCTTTAGATCTAAATTTTCTTCCAAAATATTGATTAGAAAAAAAACACAAAAATTTAAGTGTAAATCACTTAATCCTTGTTGTCTTAGAGTCATGTTTAGTCATAATAATTGTCACATTTTGTTCTAAGTTTGTGTTGAATTTTTACTTTGTTGATTGAATTCTAGATACATTTGTTCATGTATTCTTGTCATTCTTAGCCTATCTTTTGAATTTTGAGTCTAATTCATGCGTGTTATTTAGTTCATAGCATGTTCTAAATCAATTCCTAGAAGTAGTCTTGTTGTTGAACTTTTTTTTTGTTTTCTAAGTTTCCTATATGATGCCTATGATGAAGTTGAGTTGTGGTGCTGAGTTGTGGCTGGATTTGTGAATACAATAAGTCTTAAGCTCTCTTGAGTTGTGTTATTCAAGATAATTGAGCATAAGCAAACACAAATTGTAACTATCCAAGCCCTAAGCAACATAAACATTACTCTTGATTTCTAGGTTGAAATTGTTGGTGCAGGCAACTTGAACATACGAACTTGTATAAATTACTGGGAATTGGTAACTACGTTTTTTGATCTGAAAGTTTTACTGAATTTTCTAGACATCTTTATAAAAATAATAAAAAAGGAACCAAACGATTTGGATTAAAGGAAAAAATAATAGAAATCACACAAGTTGGAATAAAAATCAGTGTCCAGGAAAAAAAAGTGAAATGGAAGTGTGCTTGTTGTTTTGGCTCGAAATTTGTTATATAATTGGTAGCTATTTTATACCATTCCTAGTTCTAAAATTTCAATTGAAAATTAGTGTGAAAACAAGTTCCAAAAATAGAGGTTTCTTGAGTCTTTTTTTAATAGTTTTTTTACTATACTCTAGAGTCATTCTATGTTTCTCTTTGAGTCCTAGCTTGCTTTTATGTGCTTTTCATTGCTTTAATTGTTGAATAATCCTTGAAAATTCATCTTGTTAAAACTCTATTGGTTTATCTTTCATTTCCTTTTTTTTTTGGTCTTTGGTTATTGCTTGTCTCTTTGTTTCCTTGTTTGCGAGTTGCAATATAGGGAATTGGAAAGGAGGATTGGTGCTATCCCTTGAAGAATTTGATTCAAGAAGCAAGGGGAAAGCCACCTTAAGAGCTATTGGACTAAGAAGCACTCCAAATTGAGTGAATCACCGAAGAGAGAACAAACACCAAAATTGAGGACCTTATTGTAATTTTGTAATTGACAATTTACTTACTTTCATTGCTTTCAAATTTTGTAACAAAAAGGCCTTTCATTGGAAGTAAGTTGGGAGCCTCCAATAGGTCACCCTACTTCCATTTGTGTGTAATAATTTTAAGCAATTTTTCCCTTAGGATTGTGAGTGTTTTGTTGGGAACCTTAAATGTGGTCATCCAAACACTCTTAGGATTCGCCTAGTTTACATTTCTTGCTTACTTTCATAGCTTATTTCCTTTACCTTCCATTGTCAAGCCGCCTAGATAGCTTGCCTTTTACCAATTAGTTGTTATCTTATCTTTCACACCTCTTTTAGTGTTTATTTTGGCTACTTTCAACCATAGTTTCTTTTACCTTTTGTTTTCAAACCCCCAACAAGAAAGACCCACAACTTAGGAACCAACATGAGTCATCATTCATCTAGTGTTAATGGCGAGGGTACTAGTCATAAAGACCCTTTATCTAGAATCTTAGATGAGTTGAGTTCCCCCAAGTTATGGAAAGAAAAACAAGAGAGAAAAGAAAAAGGAAAAAAAAGAGTGGAAGAAATAAGTCAAGATGAAAGAAAGAAAATAAGAGAGGAAGAAAGAAGAAAAATAATGAAAGAAATGAAAAGAGAAAAACATGCCTCCTATAGTAGTCATAACTCTTGCAAGAGCCTAAGTGAAGAACTTCGTGACTCTTACGAAGGAAGGCATAGGTCACACTCCCATAGGATAGAAAAGAACCCCGATTCCTCATGATAGTTTAGCCTAATTTTGATCAAGCATCGTCCACAGATTCCTCCTTTAAGACTAAACTCAACCAAGACCGCATTAAGACATACATACTCAACTAAATTATCGCACCCTGATTCCTCATGAAAGCACGACAACTCAGCCCTGCACTATCAAGGACTTTATAGTCACACCAGTTTCCACTATTGAATGACCCTAACAAAGCATGCATCTACATGATCAAGGTAAAGGCATACTGGAATGAAAAATAGATAGCACAGAGAACACATAAAACACCATTAAATAGATATAAATATATTTACATCAGGTACCTACAGGGAAGATCCAACAGAGGATTTAGCTTTCCATACCAGGAAGCCTTCTTAACAACAAAGAGAAGAACAAGATGAAATATTGCAAAAACACAAGTGGTGAGGATGTCTCCTTCACCTCTAGGATCTTACAATCACTCACAAACTCATCTCAAGCTCTCAAACCGGCTCTTGCTTCAAGCTCTGGTCTCTGCAGATCTTTGTACAACAAAATCTCTCAAAACTCTCTAGAACTTGGACCTTTCTCTCTCTAGAAACCCTAGACATGCAAAGCTCTGAATCCCAGTCCAAACTCCCTTCACAAAATATGATTTCAGGCTTAAATTGGTGGCCTTGTTCAAGCTCGTGCGCTTAGCGCACTTATGGCCCGCTTAGCGCACGTTAGTGATTTTTGGCTTAGCGCGCCTTTCTCGCTTAGCGGATGAACTGAAGCGGTGCGCTTAGTGAGATGAAGCGGTGCGCTTAGCGAACCTGTACAACTCATCTTCTTCTGGATTCTTCCTCGCGGTTAGCCTAGGAGTATTGCACTGAGCGAACGCTTGCTAAGCCAACAGATTGGCTTAGCGAGAAGGTGAAAACAACACTTTCCAAAGCTTGCCTAATTAGCCTGAAATTGAGAGAAAATGATTATTAAACACACAAAATGAAAATACTAAGTATTTATTACCTATACTTAACAGAAAATACTTATAACACTACAAAATAACCATAAATTGGGAGAGTTTGATACAATTTATACAAGTTTTATACACAAAAGTTAGTCGTTTTCACCGACTAACAGTTTCTCAAATAGGGGTCCACAACAACAGCAAGCTTAGCCAGGTAGAATGTCAAAGATGGAAGATACTTTAACACAGTTTATCCAGGTATCTATCACAAAACAAAAGAACACTGATGCTTCTATTAAAAATCTAGAAGTTCAAGTTGGACAACTAGCTAAACAACTATCTGAACATGGAAGTAGATCTTTCTTAGCAACCACATAGGTCAACCCAAAGGAACATTGTAATTTAATTACAACAATATGGGGGATAGTGGTTGGTATGAATAAAGAAGGAGTTGGAAAAGAAAACGAGAAAAATGATGAAGTGGTGACCAGTGAAAAAGTGGTAAGTGAAGAAGGGAAGAAGAAATCAAATGAACAAACCACTAATAAAGGTAAAGCTATAGTAAACCATCCACCCATTGAGCATCTTCCTTATCCACATGCTCCGTCAAAGAAAGATAAGGAAAGGTAGTACAAGTGTTTTATAGATATTTTTAAACAATTGCAAATTAACATTCCTTTTTCTGAGGTGTTAGAGCAGATGCCAACATATGCTACTATACATGACTTTGTTGATTGAATTCTAGATACATTTGTTCATTTATTCTTGTAATTCTTCTTAGTCCAATAGCTATTAAGGTGGTTGGCCCTTTTTTCTTGACTCAAATTCTTCAAGAGATGGCACCAATCCTCCTTCCAATTCCCTATATGGCAACCCACAAACAAGGAAACAAAGAGACAAGCAATAACCAAAGACCAAAAAAATGAAATGAAAGATAAACCAATGGAGTTTTAACAAGACAATTTTTCAAGGATTATTCAACAATTAAAGCAATGAAAAGGACATAGAAGCAAGCTAGGACTCAAAGAGAAATTTAGAATGGCTCTAGAGTAGAGTAAAAAAACTGGAAAAAAAAAGACTAAAAAAACCTCTAGCTTTGGCACTTGTATTC
Organism: Glycine soja; assembly: GCF_004193775.1. Lineage (NCBI taxonomy): Eukaryota > Viridiplantae > Streptophyta > Magnoliopsida > Fabales > Fabaceae > Glycine > Glycine soja. The sequence continues at coordinate 16,844,592 of NC_041003.1, read as the reverse complement.
ACACTAATTGTCAATTGAAATTTTGGAACTAAGATTGGTATAACATAGGCACCAATTATAGAATAAATTTTGAGCCAAAACAACAAGCACACTTCCCTTTCATTTTTTTTTCCTGGATACTGATTTTCCTGCCAACTTGTGTGATTTTTCGTATTTTTTCATTTTATCCAAATCACTTTTTTCTTTTTTTCTAAATTGTTTCCAGATGTCTAGAAAATTCAGTAAAAATTTCAGCTCAAAATTCGAAGTAACCAATTCTTAGTAATTTTTACAAGTTTGTATGTCCAAGCTGCCAGCACCAACGATTTTGTTTTTTAAGCATGGTATATTGATTGCCTTGGGCTTACTTTCAACCTTCCTATGTATGTTGAACTCACTAGGATTGTTTACCACAGTTTTAGGAGTTCAATATTCACTTAGGATCAACATTTCAGCCAGCAATTCAATCACCAAAACTCAAATTCACAATAGACACAATCATAATGAAACCTAAAAGTTCAAGAAAAGGTTCACAATCAAAGACTCTCTAAGAATTTTGCATGAACATGTTAAGGACTAATTAACATGCAAGATTTGACTCAAATCAAATAATAGGCTGAAATAATTTCATACAATCATGAACAAATCAGTTAGACAAAGAAACAAGAAAATAAAATTCAGCACAACATAAGAAATCTTATGTGACAAGTTTCATGACTAGACATGACTTCTAAGACAAAACTACAATAGGTGAACAAGTCACTCTAGATTTTTGAGGTTTTCTTCTACTTTAATATTTTTGTAAGAATTTTATGGTTTAGGTTTCAGCCACAAAAAATAACAAGACAAAACTCAAAGGAACCTAAACTCAACACAATTCATGGTTCAAGAACAAGAACAAGAAATTTGAACCATAGAAAATAAAATCTAGCTTCTATAGCAAGTTTAATCGGTGGAAACTCTAAAGAATCATGTTAACAACATTTATCACAATACATGTGAGGAGATACATGGAGAAAAATGAAGAAACACCAATGGAAGAGAAGGTAAAGCAAAAAATTAATGGAGGTTTAAGGAGCACCTACTTGAAGCTCTTGTGCTCTGATTACCACTTGATGGAAGCTTGCTTGTGGGGCTTCTATGGAGGCTGGATCTTTGAGCTTCAATGAGGTTCCTTAATGGTGATTTTCCTCCATGGAGATGCAGCGGAAGACAAAGGAGAAGAGGTGAGAGGAGGCGCCATCCACTAGGGAATAAGCCATGGAAGAAGGAGCTTCACTACCAACATGAGCCTTGGATAAGAAGCTTGGAAGTATGCTTCAATGGAGGAAAAGAAAGAGGGAGAGAAAGAGAGAGGGGGGAGCACGAAATTGAAGGAATAAAAGAGGGAGAGAAGTGGAACTTTGAAGTATGTCTCACAAGACTCTCATTCATCAAAGTTACAACAAGTGTTACACATGTTTCTATTTATAGACTAGGTAGCTTCCTTGAGAAGCTTTCTTGAGAAGCTTCTTTGAGAAAACTTCCTTGAGAAGCTAGAGCTTAGCTACACACACCCCTCTAATAACTAAGCTCACCTCCTTGAGAAGCTTCCTTGAAAACATTCCTAAAGAAACTAGAGCTTAGCTACACACACCTCTCTAATAGCTAAGCTCACCTCCTTAAGATGAGAAGCTAGAACTTAGCTACACACCCCCTATAATAGCTAAGCTCACCTCCATGACAAAATACATGAAAATACAAAAAAAGTCCATACTACAAAGACTACTCAAAATGCCTCGAAATACAAGGCTAAAACCCTATACTACTAGAATGGCCAAAATACAAGGCATAAACGAAGGAAAAAACCTATTCCAATATTTACAAAGATAAGCGGGCTCATACTTAGCCCATGGGCTCAAAATCTACCCTAAGGCTCATGAGAACCCTAGGGCATTCCCTTGAATCTCTGGCCCAATCTACTTGGAGTCTTCTATCCAATGCCCTTGTGGGGTAGGATTGCATCAAAAGGGGGTGCAAATAGCAACCAGGCCTACTTGGGCCTTCCAGATTCTTCCTGCAGAAGGCGGTTGCTTCTGGAGGAAGCAACTGGGTGGCAAGCTCCTCCCCTATTTTGCTATAAATAGGGAGAGGAGTGAAGAAGGAAAGGGTTCAGCCTTCTTGGCACTTCGTATTCACTTGAAATTGCTGAGAAAAATTGTTTCTGTGAAGAAAATTCAAGTCGAGGCGCTTCCGTAACGTTTCCGTGGGGAATTTCGTGAAGATTTTCAACCGTTCTTCGTCATTCATTGTTCGTTCTTCATTGTTCTTCGGTCTTCAATCGGTAAGTACCCGAAATCGAACTTTTCAATTCATTCTATGTACCCGTGGTGGTCCCCATTTGTTTCGTGTACTTTTATTCTCGTTTTATTTTCTTTCCGTACCCCCTTTTGACGTGCTTCAGTCATTTACTTAAGTCATTTTCTCGCCTAATAAAAAAATAAAATAAATTTCCACCGATCGTTTGATTCGTAATATCTGTTAAAGAGGTAAAATAAATAATATAATAATAAAAAAATATCTTCCGGCCGTTCGGTCGTGCCGTAATCACGTTGAAAACCAAAAAGAGGTAAAATAAATAATATAATAATAAAAAAATATCTTTTTAGTAAAATAAAGCAAAAAAAGTCAATTGGACGTTTCTCTTTGGGATTTCTCTTTTTTAATTGAATTGACTAATAACTAAAGTGAAACTAAGGCTAAAATCAACTCGCAAAGTCAAGCTCGTCCGCAAAAAAATCACTAAAAAGGATTTGAAAGTTTAATATCTCAGTTTTTTCTTACCAAGTAAATGGATCGTTTTTAAGGTCCAACGCCTTAAAATGATCACCTTCCAAGTAAAAAGAATCGTTTGATTCACCCTTAAAAAAGAACTACATAGGTCTGATTTCCTCTTCGATGGAGGGTACGTAGGAGCAAGAGCTCCGCTTTTGTCGACCTCAAAAATAAAAAAGAAATAAAAGTTAGGGTAACACAATTTCACACAATTCTAAAAATAAGGTTGTTGTCCTTCGAGATAAACATGAGGTGCTAATATCTTCCTCAAACGTAAATACAACTCCCGAACTTGGAATATTCTTTATGACCGGTTTCCTTCAGTTTTTCCGACGTTTTCCACAAATAAACGTTGGTAGCGACTCCGCACATTTTCCTTCTTTGGAAAACGCGCCCGTGAGCCTCGCCTCACTTGCTCGCCAAAGGGTAAGTTGCGACACAACAATTATAAAATATATGTATATATGACAATGTCCAAATCCCAACCATTAAATAATTTATTAATTTATTAAAAAAATAATGGCTTAGTAATGTAGTTATAAAAGCAGATTACAAATATTTTAAAACAAAAAGACAGATTATAAAGATAATATATAATATAAAGTATCCCTTTAATATATAACTTTTCTATGCATTGTACCTAATAGACAGCTACTAATACCTATATGCATATTATATTATATTATATTATATTATATATTGTCTATATAATAATGTTGAAACATCCACCGTTAAAGCCATCGTAATTTGTGAACGAGAAATACAAGTCACATATCTTCATATCAATCAATTGGATTATCTCAAATTTGATCCAGTAGACCGTTAATCGATGCCCACAACGTGCCACTCCAGGGACACATGCTACATCCTCTTTCCAGGTAGCCAACAAAACTCCAACTCGTGGGGAAAAAAAGGAGAATTTGGACAAGGAGTGTAGTGCTACTCCTAGGCCTACCCCCCTAAGAGCGTGATCAAGCATTCCCAACCCAATGCTAAACTCGGGTTTTCCATCCTGGGTAGGAACATGGTGCGTCTCCCCTCCATGATGGAGAAGAACCATGTTTAAGACATGGAAATGGTCCAAATACTTTGATCCTGGACCTCAGTAGGGCTCTCATCTGCTCCTCCCTTTATTAGTTTTGTATGGATAGTACAATTCTGAGTGTGCTCTCCTGGAATATTCGTGGTGTCGTGAACCCTCACAGTAGAAGATACACTACTAGTATGACCAAAAGATACAAGCTTATCATCATTTGTCTTTACGAGCCCCACTGCACATTTGACCATGCTAAGGGTGAAGCTGGGATATGAGATTTGCCTTCTCCAAGAAAATGAAGGGCATAAGGGTGCCATTTCGATCCTGGGAATTGTGGACAGGGACTTCTCCATCTCTCTCGTTGATCTCAACCCCCAAGTTATTAGTTTTGAAGTTTGTAGAGGGCGTTTGTAGTGGTGCTACTCCTCCGTGTATGGGAGTCCTCATCTTGGGAGCAACTTTGGTCCCACCTTAAGCAGCTTGAGGCTATCATCTCCTTCCCGTGGTTAATGTGTGGGGATTTTAGTGAAGTTGTCCTTCCTTCGGAGGATAGCGGTGGCTATTTCTCGACATCTACGGCAGAGAAGTTTCTTGATGTCATCAATACCTGTGGAATAGTTGGGATTGAAGCTGAAGGTAGCCAATTCACCTGGGTAAGAAAGGAAGGTGGGAGGCTGAGCATATGGCTAAGAGATTGGACAGATTCATGGTTGATTCTTCTTGACGGAATGTAGAAGCTTAATCATCCCTGGCACTTCTTGACCGCATGGTCTCGTCACTACAAATTCCATGGCGTCGTTGAGGATGCATGGAATAAGGAGCAACATGAGATATCCGGAAAATTAGATGAGGTGGGTTCGAAGTCTCAAAATTTTAATAAGAATATTTTTGGAAACAGCTTTTGCAGGAAGAGAAGAATTGAGGTTAGCTTTGGGGCTTGCAGAAGGATTTAGATAATAACCATTCAGCTGATATCCTTCTCATGGAAGTGGATCTTCTATCTATACTCAGGTAGGTCCTTAAACAAGAGGAAAGTCTCTGGTATCAGAAGTCCACAGAGGGTAGAGAGCAAGAGGCACAGGGAGTAGGGTGGGGGAGGGACCAGGGTTGTAGGCTTGTAGCTGAGAGCTAGCTTTCTTTTTTTCTTTTTTCCTTTCAGTTTTTTTTTTTCTTTTAATGTTTTAACACTAATGCTTTTTTTTGTTTTTTTTTTCTTTTTATTTTATTGGACTGGATTTTTGTTTGTTAAATGGAAGTAGTCTAGTAGAAACATTTTTTTTTTAATTTTTCTGAAGATTTTTTTTCATACTTTTGCTTATCTTTCTGGATAAAGTTACGTGTTCGGTGACCATAAAGAAGAGACTCCAATTTATGTTTTTGCCCCCTAAGCATTATTGTTAGGGAAAATTGTACGCTCTAATAGGATTTTGACATCCAGGGTTTGATTATTTATTATTTTATGCTTTTGCTTAAAGAAATTTCAATTGTAGACTTATTTCTTTTAATTGGTTTAATTTAAGCATTTGTAAGGCCAACAGTGGGCCATTATCTTTTGTTAATTATTAAAGTATTTTTTGGAGTTTAAATTACTATTGTTAGGTCTAGACTATCCGATGTTTCATAACTAGAGACGATCCTTTTGTACCCAATATTTTGATGATCACAAATATATAAATTATTGATGGATTAATGGTTTACTCTTAAGTGAAACAAGACTTACTATATATAAGCACATATAGTAATGATACTTTAACCCATGCTTTTATTAGTTATCATCCACTCAGAACTGGAACTTTGATTTTAAAAGATTATACTCAGCATCCAACATGCGGTTGAAAACAAGTATCGAATCATTTGTAAATGTTAAGTTTGGACAATGTACTTAGTCACAACTAGGCGATCCATCCTTGCCCATGATTTTAATGATTGTAAAGATATAAATTATTGTTATACTAATGAGTTATTCTAAAGTAAAAGAGGACTTACTACATATGTGTTGGTGTAAAAAATATTCTTAGTCATTATAATGACTAAGTATCAAGCGATGATTCCCTTTTAGACAATTGACCCAAGGAAAGGATTTGTTCCTTGGTTAGGTTCTTGGTGCACTCTAAAGAGCTTTCTAGCAATTGATGTTACTAAGGGTTACGCTACTCCTAAATAATTGGTGGTAAAGGAATTAAAACGGCTAAAAAGCAATAAAGATTGAAATAAATGAAGGTAAAGAAATTGATAGAAGAATAATTGTATTTTTGGATTGTTGATTGTGTCTTCTACAGTTTGATAGGCCCTATTTATAGTCATTCTTCCAATGGTTACATTAGCCATAACACAAACTAAAAATCCCTAAAATCCAGGAGATCATGGCTAACGTTCTACTAACCGGTTCCTTCGCCTCCATGTTGCTCTCCATGTCTGCCAACAAAGGCCATGTTTTGATATTAATATTTTTCCTCATTACTTTTACCAAATTACCCCAAGGCAAGTCATCTTGGTCGACTCGTCTGCCTTAGCCATGCCTAATCGATTGCCCTGCTTTCAATGTCTAGCTTTTTAGGCGTCAACATAATTGCCCCGCTTTTCCTAACTAGTTTGAATTTCAATTATGTTATTGAATGGCGATAGGAAAATTTCCAAATACCCACGCGCATTCTAATAGCCACCAACCATATTTCAACTTTTGAAATTTTATATCTGAATTATCTCCTAACTATCTTATCCTCTCCAATTGATTTTGTCATTTTCCTTTTATAAGAACCACCATCAATCCTTGTTTCCTTCATCAGCTACAAAAAAATCATAGCCTTTTTAACCATGTTAGCCAATTTTGAGCAACCAGCTTCTAATGCTTTTGTCCAATCGCTTGAACCAGACCCATATCCCACCAATGACACTTTCACCCTTTTCAATGACCAGTGTCATGTGTACTTCTTGGTCCCTTGTTACCTCAATGAGGGTGAGGATACTGAAAAACGACCAAAAACCACTTCAATCATGAGAAAACCCCTCTTCCTATGACTTGCGATTGGTTTGGGATTCAAAAATTCCTTTCTAGCTTTCATACATGGCCTAGACCCTTTCTTGAATACCAAACTTTGTTGAAAATGGTTTCAACTTCCTACAAAGAGGAATGAAAGGAATGGGGTATCCATGACATAATCATGCTATCAGTTGTTGACATGCATTGGTCGCAAGATGTATGTAATCAAAATCTTAGGGTTTTGGTTGACAACTATCAATGGGTTTGTTTTGTCAACAACCATGGTTGGCCAAACTTTGCTTGATGTGGTGGCTATCTTGAATCTACTAATTCATGGTGAGGACCTGGTGTCGCTCTATGGAACCTATTTCTCCACCACTACCACATCCCTTGGCATCCAATTTTCCAAAGATGACTTTAGATATTCCAAATTCATGCATCTCAACTCCAAGAAAAGTGGTCTAGTTCTTCCAGATAAGCTCCATGCTTTCTTCTAATGTGGTTTTGCAAATATTTCAGATGCACAGACTCTATAGGCATGGTCAGTGAGTATTGCAATATTGTTATGGCTCTCACCAAGGATCACATTCAAGTTATGGGTCCTTCGCTCTTCTCCACCCTATACTGAGGCATTTTTAACCTCCTTAATAATCTTGAGGATGGTTATATTATGTATAACACCATTTATGGACCAATTAGGTTCCTAATTGATGTGCCATCATTTTCTTCTATTTTCTAAACCCTTTTTGCACCATTTTAATTATTGATTGGTCTTAATTGTCAATTAATTAGGCAGTTTTATTATTTGGGCTCATTTAGCTAATTTGATGTTTTTAATCTAATTTCAAGAATTAATGAAACATTGGGCTTAATCCGGATTTTAGTTGTGGACTTGAAGAGGGCAAATAAAGCAGCGCTTACCTTAGTTAATTTCTAATTAGGAGATTTCACAATTTTATTTTATGTTGTTCAGTGTTTATTTCATTTTGGGCCAGAGTATTGTAATAGGGCCCAGTGACTTTGAGTGACTCTTTTTAAATAGCTGCCTTGGGATTCGTGCAAGGCATTCTATTATGCTATTTTCATTATTCAGAGCTTGGGTTTTAGGTTTTCACGTTTTTTTGTTCCCGTGTTACAATTTTCGTTCTTAATGCAAATTTCCGTTTTCTGCTTCTAATTACAAGTTCATTCGTGCTTCTTCTTCTACTTTCATTTACGTTTCTGTTCATTTATGTTTTTGTTCATGTTTCATTTGCATTTTCTGTTTGAATCCATGGAAGGCTAGATTTTCTGGTGTTGTTTCCTTTTGATGACGAAGCCCAACTCTCTTTGAGGTTTCGCTTGTAATGTGGGTTCCTAGCAGTTTTCCCTTCACCAGTTATCCCAATTTTGTGAATATTAATCAGTGCACGCTTCGGGTTCGATTAATTGCCTCTGAGCCTAACTTGCGTTCATGCGTAATGGACGAAGGGCTAACTGGTGTATGTGGTGCCTAATCACGTATTGAAAACCCTAAGTTGATTTTCGCTTAGTAAATTGAAACAGGGTTGGATTAAGTGGTTGACTGTTAGGGACGAATTTTCCATAACCCAGGATAAGAGAATGGCTTCTGAATCAGAGGAAACAACCCGTTTTTAATATTAGTATTTTCGTATTCCAGTTTACTTGTTCTGCTCTTTAATTACCAAACAACCAAACCCCCCCCAATCGTTACTGTTACTGCAAGTATATTATGAACATTTGGTCTGTCACTGCTCGTTGGGAAACGACCTAGGATCACTTCCTAGTTACTGCATTTTCATGTTTATTTGATTCGGGTACGGCCTCGATCAAATTTGGCGCCGTTGCCGGGAAGCAGTGTCCAAAGGTTCATAATAGCTAGCTAGTGTTGTGTGTTTAATCCTTTCGTGTTTTATGTTTAATTGTTAGTATTGTGTTAGTATGTGTGTTAATGTTGTTTAGTGTCCTGGTATTTTGATTAATGTGTGTTCTGTTTCAGTTTTCCCATTAAGCGTTTCCCCTGTTTCAGTCTTGGGTGTTTTGCTGTGAAGAGTGTGCTTGCGGCAAAAACAGAGTAGTAGTAGAAATCAATTAGAGACGGATTTTAGCGACCACCCATGTTGAATTATTTGAGATTTTTTGTTTTAGTAGCTAGGGTTGTTATTTTTGGCTGAATTTTTTTGTGGTAACTTCTTTTAATCCATATTTTGTGGGAAAAATAGCTAGAGCCTTTAGTTTGGTCAGATTTGAAAGTTCCAAAAAACTAGCAAATTTTGTGTTTGTCAAAACTTCAAACGGCCATAACTTTTGCTCCGGTTATCAGAATCGCATTTATTATATATGCATTTGGGGTAGAAAAAAATTTCCTACGCCGTGGCAGCCTGCCATAGGCTGGCTGAGGTCTCCATCGTCCAAAAAAAGTGATTCTGTCAAAAGTTTTTTATTTTTCAAGTTTTATTCACTTATCTTTCTTAACTTACCATTTTTAGCTTTCATAGTTAGAATTTGAATTTTTGTCTAAAATTTTTTGTTCTATCTTCTCATCATTTTTTAAGGTTGCTCACAAAATTTCAAGTCATTTGGATATCGTTTGAGGGTAGCTGTAGTTCAAACCTGCACCTTTATTTACATGATAAGGCAACTAGTTGTGTGCATGCTGAATGTAGTGTATGACTAGAGGCAATCCATCTGACTTACAACCCTTTGATCCTGAGATAGATAGGACATTTCATAGATTAGTTAGGCATCATTTTATACCTTTTGATCATTCTGAGCACTCCATTACTGGTGAAGCTGTGCATTCTGTTATTAGTGATTTTGAACATCCTGATCTTGAGCATTATAATTTTGAGCATTCTAATTCTGAGCATTCTGATTTTGCACATTCTGAGAACATGGCACAACCTCCACCCCATGAGAGGACTCTAAGGGAAATGACTGCACCTGATTTCACCTACGAAAGCTTGTGCATCCAATACCCTGATGAGGATGTCCCATATGTTCTTAAAACTGGACTGATTCATTTGCTTCAAAAGTTTCATGGCCTTGCAGGTGAAGACCCACACAAACATTTGAAAGAATTTCACATTGTCTGCTCCACCATGAAACCCCCAGATGTCCAAGAGGATCACATATTTATGAAGGCTTTTCCTCATTCATTAGAGGGAGTGGCAAAGGACTGGTTGTATTACCTTGCTCCAAGGTCCATCACGAGCTGGGATGACCTTAAGAGAGTATTCTTAGATAAATTTTTCCCTGCTTCCAGGACCACAGCCATCAGGAAGGATATCTCAGGTATTAGACAACTCAGTGGAGAGAGCCTGTATGAGTACTGGGAGAGATTTAAGAAACTATGTGTCAGTTGCCCCCACCATCAGATTTCAGAACAACTTCTTCTCCAATATTTTTATGAAGGACTCAGTAATATGGAGAGAAGTATGATAGATGCTGCCAGTGGTGGAGCCCTTGGAGACATGACTCCTGCTGAAGCCAGAAATTTAACTGAGAAGATGGCCTCCAACTCCCAGCAGTTTAGCGCCAGAAATGATGCCATAGTCATTAGAGGAGTGCATGAGGTAGCTACAAACCCATCTACATCATCTGAAACTAAGAAGCTTGAAGGCAAACTGGATGCATTGGTTAACTTGGTAACTCAGCTGGCCTTGAATCAAAAATCTGTACCTATCGCAAGGGTTTGTGGTTTGTGCTCCTCTGCTGACCACCATACAGACCTTTGCCCTTCCATGCAGCAACCTGGAGCAATTGAGCAGCCTGAAGCTTATGCTGCAAATATTTACAATAGACCTCCTCAACCTCAGCAGCAAAATCAACCACAACAGAGCAATTATGACCTCTCCAGCAATAGATACAACCCTGGATGGAGGAATCACCCTAACCTCAGATGGTCCAGCCCTCAGCAACAACAACAGCAGTCTGCTCCTTCCTTCCAAAATGCTGCTGGCCCAAGCAGACCATACATTCCTCCACCAATCCAACAACAGCAACAACCCCAGAAACAACCAACAGTTGAGGCCCCTCCACAACCTTCCCTCGAAGAACTTGTGAGGCAAATGACTATGCAGAACATGCAGTTTCAGCAAGAGACCAGAGCCTCCATTCAGAGCTTAACCAATCAGATGGGACAATTGGCTACCCAATTGAATCAACAACAGTCCCAGAAATCTGACAAGCTGCCTTCTCAAGCTGTCCAAAATCCCAAAAATGTCAGTGCCATTTCATTGAGGTCGGGAAAGCAATGTCAAGGACCTCAACCCGTAGCACCTTCCTCATCAGCAAATGAACCTGCCAAACTTCACTCTATTCCAGAAAAAGGTGATGACAAAAATTTACCTAACAATTTCTGTGCAGGTGAATCTTCTTCCACAGGTAATTCTGATTTGCAGAAGCAGCACATTCCCCCTCTTCCATTTCCTCCAAGAGCAGTTTCCAACAAAAAAATAGAAGAGGCAGAGAAAGAGATCTTGGAAACGTTTAGAAAGGTAGAGGTAAACATACCTCTATTGGATGCAATAAAGCAAATTCCAAGATATGCCAAATTCTTGAAGGAGCTGTGCACTAATAAGCGGAAGCTTAAAGGAAATGAACGGATTAGCATGGGCAGAAATGTCTCCGCATTGATTGGTAAATCTGTTCCTCAAATTCCTGAAAAATGCAAAGATCCAGGTACATTCAGCATACCTTGTATCATAGGGAATAGTAAGTTTGACAATGCCATGCTAGATTTAGGAGCTTCTGTTAGTGTTATGCCTCTGTCTATTTTTAATTCTCTATCTCTAGGCCCCTTGCAGTCAACTGATGTGGTAATTCATTTAGTTAATAGAAGTGTTGCCTACCCTGTTGGTTTCATAGAAGATGTCTTAGTTAGAGTTGGTGAACTGATTTTCCCTGTTGATTTTTATATTTTGAATATGGAAGATGGATTTTCTCAAGGATCAGTTCCCATCATTCTAGGAAGACCCTTTATAAAAACTGCTAGAACTAAGATAGATGTTTATGCAGGCACACTGTCCATGGAGTTTGGTGATATAACTGTTCATTTTAATATTCTGGATGCTATGAAATACCCATCTGAAGATCTTTCTGTATTTCGTGCTGAAATAATTGACCATGTTGTTGATGAATACATGACTGATCTTTATTCTAATCTGCATGCCTCTCACTCTTCATGCATTGAGTCTGAAATTGTACTTGATCATATGTCTGAATTTGATGCTGAGAGTGAATCTGAGAGTGATATTGATTGCATGCCTGGTGGTGGTGTTTTACCTCTTGAGATTGATTTTATAGAGTCAGATAGGACTAACCATGTTTCAGGAAGTACACATACCTCTGACTTTCTTTATGAGGTAAAGGCTGAGAAACCATCCCCTTCCACCACTGTCCAGCCGACCACACCAGAATTGAAGCCTCTGCCATCAAATTTAAAATACGCTTACTTGGATGATAGCAAGAGTTTTCCAGTGATTATATCTACCTCCCTTGCTGATGAGCAAGAGGAGAAGTTGTTGTCAGTTCTCAAGAAGCATAAGAAGGCTATAGGCTGGACCCTGTCGGACATTCCTGGTATTAGCCCATCCACATGTATGCATCGAATAAATTTAGAGGATAGAGCTAAACCAGTAAGACAACCACAGAGAAGACTCAACCCGGTGATTCTTGATGTAGTGAAGAAGGAGATAACCAAGTTTTTGCAAGCTGGAATCATTTATCCTATCTCCGATAGCCAATGGGTGAGTCCCGTCCAGGTAGTCCCGAAGAAGACTGGCCTCACAGTGATCAGAAATGAGAAGGTGGAGCTGATTCCTACTCGGGTGCAGAACAGTTGGAGAGTCTGCATTGACTATAGGAGGCTGAACCAGGTTACCAAAAAGGACCATTTTCCCCTGCCATTCATTGACCAGATGCTTGAACGCCTGGCAGGTAAATCCCACTACTGTTTCCTTGATGGTTTTTCTGGTTATATGCAAATTACTATTGCTCCTGAGGATCAGGAAAATACCACATTCACCTGCCCCTTCGGCACTTTTGCTTATAGGAGGATGCCTTTCGGCCTGTGCAATGCCCCTGGTACCTTCCAGCGGTGCATGATTAGTATTTTCAGTGATTTTTTAGAAAATTGCATAGAGGTGTTTATGGATGATTTCACTGTATATGGATCCTCTTTTGATGGTTGTTTGAATAGTTTGGAAAAAGTTTTGAATAGATGCATTGAAACTAACCTTGTTCTAAATTTTGAAAAATGTCATTTTATGGTTGAGCAAGGTATAGTTTTAGGCCACATTATTTCCAATAAGGGTATTGAAGTAGATCCTGCAAAAATTTCTGTTATTTCACAATTGCCTTACCCCTCTTGTGTGCGAGAGGTGCGATCTTTTCTTGGTCATGCAGGATTCTACAGGCGCTTTATAAGGGATTTTAGCAAAGTAGCCCTTCCATTGTCCAACTTGTTGCAAAAGGAGGTGGAGTTTGACTTTAATGACAGATGCAAAGAGGCTTTTGATTGCCTCAAAAGAGCGCTGACTACCACCCCCATCATCCAGGCACCCGACTGGACAGCCCCTTTTGAGCTTATGTGTGATGCATCAAATTATGCATTGGGGGCTGTCCTTGCTCAGAAAATTGATAAATTGCCAGGGTGATATATTATGCTTCTAGGACTGTAGATGCTGCCCAAGCAAATTATACTACTACTGAGAAAGAGCTTCTAGCCATAGTTTTTGCTCTTGAAAAATTTCGATCTTATTTGCTTGGTACTCGCATTATTGTTTATACTGACCATGCAGCTCTAAAGTACTTGTTGAAGAAGGCTGATTCTAAGCCTAGGTTGATCCGATGGATGCTCTGGCTCCAAGAGTTTGACTTGGAGATCCGTGATAGGAGCGGAGCACAAAATCTAGTTGCTGATCATTTAAGTCGGATCGAACGTGTATCTGATGCAGATTCACCTATTCGGGATGATTTCCCAGATGATCATTTGTATATACTGTATAGTATTTCTGACTCTCTTTCTACTCCCTGGTTTGCTAATATTGTCAATTATTTAGTTGCTTCTGTTTTTCCTCCCTTAGCATCTAAAGCCCAAAAAGATAAAATTAAAAGTTATGCTAAGCATTTTATTTGGGATGACCCCTACTAGTGGAAATTGTGCAGTGATCAGGTCATTAGACAGTGCATTCCAGATCATGAGACTGACTCAGTCCTGCAGTTTTGTCATTTTTCCGCACCGGGAGGTCATCTGGGTGTTCAAAGGACAACTCGCAAAGTGCTTGATTGTGGTTTTTATTGGCCCACCATCTTTAAAGATGCGTGGAAGATCTGCAGCACTTGTGAGCAGTGTCAGAGAGCAGGAAATACACTTACATGGCCACAACAAATGCCTCAGCAACCTATGCTATTCTGTGAGGTGTTTGATGTCTGGGGTATAGATTTCATGGGTCCTTTTCCTGTCTCTTTTGGTTATGTTTTCATTCTCCTTGCAGTTGACTATGTTTCAAAATGGGTGGAAGCAAAGCCCACTAGAACTAATGATGCTAAAGTTGTCGTAGACTTTGTCAGGTCTAATCTGTTTTGCAGGTTTGGAGTACCTAAAGCAATTGTTAGTGATCAAGGAACCCATTTTTGCAACAGGACAATGCATGCCCTGCTTAAAAAGTACGGGGTGGTACACAGGGTATCCACACCATACCACCCCCAGACTAATGGACAGGCAGAAATTTCTAACAGGGAAATCAAGAGAATTCTAGAGAAGATTGTGCAGCCAAGCAGGAAAGATTGGAGTACCAGGCTTGATGATGCTCTCTGGGCACATCGGACTGCCTACAAAGCACTCATAGGAATGTCTCCTTATCGGGTTGTCTTTGGAAAGGCATGTCATCTTCCAGTGGAAATTGAGCACAATGCATACTGGGCAGTGAAGACTTGCAACTTCTCTATGGATCAAGCTGGCGAGGAAAGGAAGTTGCAACTGAGTGAGTTAGATGAAATCCGCCTAGAAGCCTACGAGAATGCCAAGTTCTACAAAGAAAAGACCAAGAAGTTCCATGATAGTATGATAGTTAAAAAAGACTTCGTGGTTGGGCAAAAAGTGTTATTGTATAATTCTAGGCTTGGACTCATGAGTGGTAAGTTGAGGTCTAAGTGGATTGGTCCTTTTGTTGTTACTAATGTTTTTCCTTATGGTACAGTTGAGATCAAAAGCGACTCCACAAACAAGAGCTTCAAGGTCAACGGACATCGACTTAAGCCATTCCTCACGAACCCTTCTTTAGTGGACGTAGTGGTGGAAGAGACTTCCTTACTCCACCCTACTCTTCCTCCACCATGACTTAGGGAGTTTTTCTTTTCCTATCTCCTTCTTTGCTTTTATTACACTTGTCCGATTCTCTTTGATGATTTAATTGTTTTTAATCTTTTAATTGTGCTACATTGAGGACAATGTGTTGTTTAAGTATGGGGGGGAGTGTTCTTTGGTTTTGCTAGTTTTGTTGGTTTTGTTAATTTGTTAGCTGTGTTAATTTGTTAATGTTGTTAGTTTCGTCGGATTTTCAGTTTAATATTTTGGGTCAATTTTGTGTGCACGTACGAATTTGCATGTTTTTCTTTGAATTATAGGATATGTTTAAGAAATGGGTAGTTGTTTTGAAAATAAAAGTTCTTGACATTTTGTGACTTGAAATCCTTGATTCTTCTCTACATGTCATGATAGTTTTGAAAGCTCAATTTGAAAGTGATGAGTTTACCTTTGTGAGAATTTGAGCCATCCATCATCATAATCATTTGGTGTGTTTTGCCCCATTGATTGCTTGCACAATAGCCTTGGCTTGATTCTTGTTGATGCGTCCTAATTCACATGCATATTTGGAAATGATTGAGGCAATTTTTTTCTTATAAGCTTCTAGCCAAATGGACTTACCTTGAATTAATTCCTTTGATAGCCCTTTTGAGCCTTGTTTCCCTTTCCTTGTTTTGAAGCTCACTACAAGCCTTAAGTGAAAAACCATGATATCACCATATCCTTAAGGAATTTTGGAGCTTTGGAATTGTTTTGGGAATAAGTGTGGGGGGTTTTTGTTTCATTGGACAACTTGTTTTGTTGGCTATGCTTCATGATGTATTTTGGGCCATACTTGATGTACATTGTATATTGGTTAAATGTTGGACATGCTGAATGAAATGTTGTTTCTCAAAGGCTATAAAAAAAACAAGAATAAAAAAAAAATTATTCGAAAAATAAAAAATCGAAAAAAGAAAAAGAAAAGCAATAAAGTTGAGTGAATAAGATCTTAAATGGCACAAGAATGATGAAACTCTTGGTTCTACTCTTCATGTTTAATTTTTATCTTTACTTCTTTTTATTTTCTTATTTTTTTCTTAATATGCACTTATTCCCCTTTGCTCCTCTATTCCTTTGGGATTTAGCCACTTATTCCATATTTCTCCATACCTTGTCCTTGGCCCCATTACAACCTTAAAAGACCTTTTGATCCTCATGTGCTTGTGTTTGTGGGTTGATTGTCAATTTTAGAATCTAGCCAAGTCTATGTGGTGTTTGCTTTCATGGGTGCTTTGAGGGTAAATAGTAGCCTAGACACTTGAGAGATAGAGTGTATATCTTGTGAGGCTTTATCACTTTTCATTCTTGAGCTGATTAACTATTTTGCCATGATTGGGTTGCTTGGATGATTTTCATGAATGTCTTGACTTTTTGGATCTCCTTATGTTAGATGTTACCCATTCCTTTCATTCCTTGATGTTCATTGAGAAATATATGAATGTGTTTGTTTGTCTCTCTTTGATATCCTTGCATTTTGTTCTTTGTTTCATTTTGCCCAGGAGTGCAAAAGGCTAAGTATGGGGGGTTTTGATGTGCCATCATTTTCTTCTATTTTCTAAACCCTTTTTGCACCATTTTAATTATTGATTGGTCTTAATTGTCAATTAATTAGGCAGTTTTATTATTTGGGCTCATTTAGCTAATTTGATGTTTTTAATCTAATTTCAGGAATTAATGAAACATTGGGCTTAATCCGGATTTTAGTTGTGGACTTGAAGAGGGCAAATAAAGCAGCGCTTACCTTAGTTAATTTCTAATTAGGAGATTTCGCAATTTTATTTTATGTTGTTCAGTGTTTATTTCGTTTTGGGCCAGAGTATTGTAATAGGGCCCAGTGACTTTGAGTGACTCTTTTTAAATAATTGCCTTGGGATTCGTGCAAGGCATTCTATTATGCTATTTTCATTATTCAGAGCTTGGGTTTTAGGTTTTCACGTTTTTCTGTTCCCTTGTTACAATTTTCGTTCTTAATGCAAATTTCCGTTTTCTGCTTCTAATTACGAGTTCATTCGTGCTTCTTCTTCTACTTTCGTTTACGTTTCTATTCATTTACGTTTCTGTTCATTTACGTTTCTGTTCATTTATGTTTCTGTTCATGTTTCATTTGCGTTTCTGTTTGAATCCATGGAAGGCTAGATTTTCTGGTGTTGTTTCCTTTTGATGACGAAGCCCAACTCTCTTTGAGGTTTCGCTTGTAATGTGGGTTCCTGGCAGTTTTCCCTTCACCAGTTATCCCAATTTCGTGAATATTAATCAGTGCACGCTTCGTGTTCGATTAATTGCCTCTGAGCCTAACTTGCGTTCATGCGTAATGGACGAAGGGCTAACTGGTGTATGTGGTGCCTAATCACGTATTGAAAACCCTAAGTTGATTTTCGCTTAGTAAATTGAAACAGGGTTGGATTAAGTGGTTGACTGTTAGGGACGAATTTTCCATAACCCAGGATAAGAGAATGGCTTCTGAATCAGAGGAAACAACCCGTTTTTAATATTAGTATTTTCGTATTCCAGTTTACTTGTTCTGCTCTTTAATTACCAAACAACCAAACCCCCCCCAATCGTTACTGTTACTGCAAGTATATTATGAACATTTGGTCTGTCACTGCTCGTTGGGAAACGACCTAGGATCACTTCCTAGTTACTGCATTTTCATGTTTATTTGATTCGGGTACGGCCTCGATCACTAATCTTCTGCAGATGCCTTTTACCCATGCGCAAGCCCCTTGGAAGCCTGACCAGAAGACACATGTTATGGGCAACCTCTCATGCACCTTCCTATATTCAAAGCTATAGCTTTTTCTATTGCAAATTAGCTTCTAATAGCCAACTTTTTGCCTCGCTATTCCTTTACTCCTCTTCAACATCAGCTAATTGATCCACAATTGACTTTGATGGATACATCTAATGTGAGCGAAAGGAACATCACTGCCAAGAATAATTAGAATTTTGCACTGAAAGTCAATGCTTGTTGTTCTATGTTAAACCCACATCTAGGAACAACAAGTTAGCCATTGAAGCATGTTACCCTCACTATCTCGCAAGGAAATTTGGCTTGATTCAATCCATCCCCAAGATCCTTTGCTGCCCTATTTGCCTTCTTGTTAGTTTGTGTACCACTTGTTAGCCAAATGAGATTTCAATCATCTTGGAGGACATCAATGACAAGCTCTACACTTTTGTCTTTAGGCATTTTGCAATGAGCCCCAATGTGGATTTCTTCATGGAATGGTAGGAAATTATATCGACTACTTTGTTCCCTGGTTCACTAACCGATTTCCTTAATAGACTAATTGATGACATGTCTGATGATGAATCCCCTATATCAACTCCAGCCAGGTGTCACCAAAAGAAACATGTTGCATCGGCTTCAATCATTCAAGAAGGTATTCATGCTCATTTTCAACTTTTTCATTATTTTTGTATTTCTTCATTCTCATTTTTGCCTTTTTTCGTAGATCAACCTTCTGGCTCTATAGGTTCCAATCCTGTGGATGTTAATGCACTGCCAGAATCGCCTGAACCTTGACCTATTTCAAGATTGGCTAGCCCTAGATGCCAAACTCACCAATCGACAACCTTACAAACTACAATTTCAAAATTGGTTGACAACTGCCAATGTGATACCCCTAAGGTCTCTAAATAAGTTCTTAATTCCTTTCTTTTGGACAAATTAATTCCCTTTCCTTTTTCCAAATCACTTAACTTTTTCCTTTTCTAGGACGAGAAAAAGAAAAGCAAAAAGGGCAAAGGCAAGGCCAAAGAACTCTTCAAGGAGCCTTAACCAATGTCTGGTGCTTGTGCTTATAAAATGGATGAGAAAATGGGCACTAATAGTCAACAAGACACTCCTGATACCCCTTCTAGATCAGCCGATTCTCTGCCTATTCTCAAGAAACATTTCATACTTGACAAAGTGATGCCAAAATACTTCCAATCTCCTATGACCAGTGCTTTTATTCCTAAGGATGGATCCCTAATGTTACAACATAGAAAAATATGTGCATGACACTTTAATTTAGTTGTTTCCAGAAGATCCCAACAGTATTCAAACTTTGAAAAACTCTCTTCTAAAGTTGGTCGCAACAACTAATCCATTCCTAAGGCTAAAAGGAAGGTTTATGAGCAAATATCTCTGTTGTTAGGATACCTAGAAGTGAAGTACGAACTCAACACTAAATGTAAGGATCAGAGCAACCAATAATTGGAACTACTAAATAAGCTAGAGGCTAGCAAGGCAAACATCACTACTTAGTTTGCCTCTATTGAAGAGAAAAGGTGTGCCAATTTGGAATTACAGGCTAGAACCAATGCAAGGCTAATTGAACTTGAGTCTCGGTTGTTAGCTATTTAGCATGAGATTTCCACACTTCAACCCATGCCAGGAGAAGCTATCACTAGGGTGATAGATTATAATGATAAAACGATGGAGCTTTATGAGCAAAGGAACCAACTCGACAAAGACATCACCTTTTTTCTCAACCAAAAGCATTTGTTGCTTCAAACTCTTGAAAAGACGGATAAAGAGTTGTCCCAAGCCGATATGGAATGGGGTGGTTTCCAATACATGTTGATCTAAGCCTAATCGCTTGTAGTAGCCATCCTCATATCATCAGTTGCTACCATTATTGAAACTCCATTTGCCACTAAAACCCGTAAAGGTAGTTATTCGATAGCCAACCCTTAGAAGATTGGTTGTCATTTTATCTGCTTTGATTATCTTCATCCCTTTGAATAATAAATTTTGGCCTTGCGTTCCCTAGTGGCGGTTGGTAATGTAGCTGTCAAGATAATTTACTTTTACTCTTATTTTGCTTCAAATATGATAGGGTACTATTTTTTCAAATATCTTGCATTCGTACTTCTACAATGCTCATTACCCTGCATATCCATTAAGTAATAAGCTTCCCCATTGAGCTTTTGGCTTATAATGAAGGGCCCTTGTCATGTAGGCGACCACTTTTCTAACTTAGGATCCTTGAATCCTAACGATAACATTGTTTTCCAAACTAGATCGCCTTCTCTAAACTATTTAATGCTAATGTGCTTATTATAATGCCATGCCACCTTTCCCTTGTTTCGCTTAATGTTTTCGTATGCCATCAACCAATCCTCGTCAACTGATTCTAGTTCCAACACTAAAGATCTTTGATAATCATTGGCTGTAAAGATGTTTCTTAGCAACCCTTGAAGATTTAACATTTACTTCTAATGGCAAAACAACATCATGTCTATACATCAACCAAAATGACGTTGTAGTCGTAGCGTTGTTTCTAGTATTTCTATAAGCTCACAACACTTCGGTCAATGTTTCATGCTGCCACCTAGGTTTGTCTTCCACATACTTTTTAATTATATCAATGACAATTTTGTTAGTAGCCTCTTCCTAGCCGTGAGCCTAAGCATAATAGGGTGTAGAATGAATCATCTTAATGCCAAACTATTAAGCAAATGCCACTACCTTGTCGTATGTGAAAACAATGCCCTAATCAATCGTTATGGTCTCTGGTATCCCAAACCCATATTATCTAATTCTGAATGAATTTAATAAAATCATTATGGATCACCGAAACCATTGGCTGGGCTTCCACCCACTTTGTGAAGTAATTCATTGTCACAATAATGAAGTCACTCAGAAGAACTAGGATGGATTTTGCATATTAAATCTCTAGCCCAACCCCTAAAGGGCCATGGATTAACTATGCTATGAAGCTCCTTAGCTGAGACCCTTTGCAAAGGTCCACGCCATTCGCATTCTTCACACCCTTTGGCATACTTAACGTGGTCAACTGATATACCGGGCAAAAAATAACCATATCTATGAATAAGCCATCTCATTTTTGTCCCCAATTTATGGGAACCGTATATTCCTTCATGGACCTCTCCCATAATCCTTAAGGACTCAACCTTACTCACATATTTGACCAGTAATCCATCAGTCGTTCTCTTGTACAAATCTCCATCTAGCAAGGTGTACTTAAGGGCTTTTCTCTTAATTCCCACACTTTCCTTAGCTGATAGCTGCTTTAAGTACCTTTGTTGAGACTTTTGGCAAGCGTACCAATTGTCGTCGTAGGATTCACATTTATAAAAGAGTTCGTCTCAACAGGGACTTGAGTTTACTTAATTCATTCAGATAAAGGTTATTAGTTTAATAGTTATGTACAAATTCAATCGAATGTCATTTGGTTTTGTTTTAACTAACTAAAGATAACTGAAAATAACGAATTTACAGAAATAACGAAATTAACGGAAATAACATAAATAACCAAAATAACAGAAATACGGAATACGGAATTTAGTGTGTTAGAAATATGGATATTGCGAAAACAATATAAATTAATTCAAGAAAATATAGGATTGGATTTCATCGTTCATACCCTTGGTAGCCTAATAAGATTAACATGTATAAATCATTTTCTAACATTACTGATGCACAGATAGTTATCCCAAGTCGATTCCTCGCACTTGGAACCTAAGAACATTTACTAAATATTGATTACTTGCATATATAGTAAATATTCCAGCATTACCATTATATCCTCGTGCTTTTTACAATCAAAACGTTATGCTCTATTCCTAGCAACGTAATGGAAAAAGTAAAATGATTCGGTTCAAATTCTAAGATTACTTTTCAGTCTCACTTAAAATCCAATTCCATGACACTAGTGATCAAATAGAATCAAGAATTACGAGTAGAATGAAATTACCAATAATGAGTAGAAAAGATTAATACATATATAATATCAAAGGGATATGTAAGGGTACAAAGATTACATCCAATCCTTAAGAAAAACTAACCGATCATTGTGCAGAGCAAAAGACTATCAAGAGAAATGACGAAGGAAGTGATCCACAGTCACAACTTTGCAGCGTTTTGGCCCACTTTTCCTCTTCTCCTTCTTCTTCTACATTTTTCTACTGATTTCAGGCTGTTGGTTCTATTTCTTCTCTTCCCATGCATGGCTATTTATAGAAAAAGCCATCTAGTGCAAGAGAAACTCACCCATGCGAGCAAGAGCTTGCCTAGGGATAAAGGTTTCAGCTTGCCCAAATGAGTGGCTTCCTTAGGGTTGAAGTTTTCTCTTTAGCCTAAGCGAGCTAGATGCTAGCCTGAGCGAATTTGGGGTTAGAAACCTTCATGAAAAGACCATTTTACCCTTTCTTTTAGCTTTGTTTCTAGATCTAACAAACAACCATCAAAACCTACAAAATCATGGATGAACCTTTCATATTTAAACAACAATATTAGTAAATATACAAAATCATGTCAAATTGTTCCATATGCTTCAAAATAAGCAAACCAACTACCCAAAAATAAAACTAGCAGTGTATATAAACATAAAAGAAATATTGTACTGAAACCATAATTAAAATAATAATAAACAACACAGCAAAAAAAAACAAATATCATCAGGAATTCAAAATTCCTGTGACTGGTCCTGAGTGTCCTATGTCTGCACATCCTCCTCATCTGTCAGATGAAGCACTGGAGTAGCTGGAGGAGAAGTGTCCAGAGTCAGGACTGGTGTGGTCTAGCCCTCAGGTATCTCTAAGACAGGGGTGGAAGGGTCTGCTGCATGCTGAGGTGAAGATGGATCCAATGTTGGTGATGGGGGCTCTGAAATGGCCTCAAGAGATCTCTCAGGAGTGGCAGCAGCTACCTATGTCGTCTGTGTGTCGATTGCCTCCTCCTCTACAGTAAATGGCTCTGGGATAGTGGCCTCAGAGGACTCATCCTCCATATGCTATAGTACCTGAGCTGTGGGACCTTCATCTTCCTTGTGAAGAGAAGACTAAGTCCCAGGCTAGGCTACCAACTCTCTGAACTACTCGACTGAGGGAATAGATCCTGGAGACGCCACCACCTGTAAACTCTGTAAAAGAATAATTTGTCCCTGATGGATACTATGAAGCATGGCTTCAAAGCGCTGAGAATCTGTCTGGGCTGGAATAGAAGGAGCTACTGACGTGGATGCTAGAGTAGGAGCCACAGAAGTGGAAGGGAGCTCAGTTGGCCTAGCCCTCGCCCTCCTAACCCCTCGGATAGAAACTGTTAGATCCTCGGGGTTCGAATAGTTCTTCTTGATGTAGGCCAAGTTAATGAACGGGCTCAGACGCTCAAAAGTGAGGCTATCAGAGACAACCCCTCTGTCTCTACATAATGCGGTGATCAGAGCAGGGAACTCAAGTCTAGAAGTGCTAGACTGGGCTATAGAGGTCATCTGGCCAGAGATCAACGCTCCTATGTTCATATCCATGCGAGAGACTAGGCCAAAGATCAGCATAGCTCTATCCACTGTCAAGTCAGAAGTGTGTGATGTGGGGGCCAAGTTGGAGTATGAGAGGACACTCCACATCTGAGCTAGTGTAGTCAGATCCTTCCTAAGAATCTTCCCAGGATGGTCCTCAGAGTTGAAGATAAACCCTCGGCCAGGTATGCATAAGGCAGCCTCTATCTCTCTGTAGTCTGTAGGCAACCTACAGTATCTGGAGTATGCGGGTAAGGTCTGCCCCTCGGCTAATACCACAGGTGTCTCCAGGAATATCTTGAGACTTTCAGCATCAATTTTCACCAAATGACCTCTGACTTTAGACTGCTTTGGTGGACGGTCCTCAGAACTGTATAAATTTGCATAGAACTCTTTCACCAAAGCCAAGTCTATGCTGCCATCGACTAAATTGGTGAGGCATTTATGGAAATTACGCCTCTCCAATTCAGACTTAAACTCATCTAGCTCAATTTGATATATCTCTACTTTCCTCTCGGGTAAAATGTTTCTCCCCAGGACATTATCTGTTTATCGGGTTCAAGCATCTAAGGAAGAGAATCTCCTTGTGTCATATTGCGTTGTGGGTCTTGAACCAATACTTTTACGTTTCCTAGAAGCCATCTACAAATAAAGAAACCAAAAAATTAATCAGGACACAATTTATTCAAATTTCAAAAACTGAAAAATAAAACTAAAAAAGGCACTGGCGGCTTACCGAGACATGGTCCGCTAAGATCACCATCACAACATAGACACTTCCGCTTAGTGACAGTTGAAGCCGCTTAGCGGAAGTTGCAGAACTGCAACCTCTGCATAATTGGCTTAGCTGGTAAGTGCTTGCTAAGCTGAACATCTGCCGCAAGGATATGCGCTAAGCTCCTTAAAGGTTGCGCTTAGCGGCACCAACAATTCAAAAATATCACTAAGTATTGGGAGCTTAGCGAGCAAGGCTCGCTTAGCTCAACAGATGTCGTAATGAATCGCACTTGGCTCAGGAAATCTTGGCTTGGCGCACGGCTATCACCAAAAAATTTGTCTAAGTTACCTGGGGTTAGCGATTCAGCCTCGCTTAGCCATAAGTATTTCAGCAAGAGGATGAGTGTTCATCCTCGAAAGATGAACTCGCTTAGCACGTTAGGCGTGCTTAGCGAGTTCGTCCAAAAATGCATGTATTCAACGAATAGTGATGAACTCGCTTAGCGATCTCATCGCGTTTTCCAGAAGCACAGATGCAAAATGGGTGAATTTCTGGAGAGAGAGAATGCAGAGAAAAAACTTTGAAATTATGGCAATTGTGAGTGTAACTTCCGTTACACTCACTTAAGCAGTTTTCGGGCTTCTCGTTAAGCGGCAGATGCGCTAAGCTGACATTTGAAATTCAAATGTAGGTTTTTTTTTTGAACAAGCGTCTCGGCTTAGCGCACAAAAAGGACCACTGAGCGAGATCTACAGATCAAAAACCTGCAACTCTCACTAAACCAGGTTCTGGGCCCGCTTAGCTAAAATGATGCATCTTAAGTACAGAGGAGCATGCACTTAGCTGATAAGGACTCGCTTAGCGCTTAAATTGCCGCAAGGAATTCAACTTAGCTGCCATGACTGGCGCTTAGCTTCATGAACCCAGTTCTGGCCGCAAAGAAATGAGTCAGGCGGCAACGACTCGCGCTTAGCCAAAGTGTATGATGGGCTTAGCGATCAGGCTACAGCTTAGCCTAATTTAGATCGAATTTAAGTTGGCTTAGCTCAGCCTTGGCCAGCTTAGTCGACCAAATAAGCCTCAGATGCAAGGGTTGATCACTAAGCGCTTGAGACTCGCGACTTAGCGCATGAACAAAGATGCGCTTAGCGCAAGGCTTGAGCTTAGCGAAAGAACTGTTTTTCAGAAATTGTTTTCTCAGCCATTTTTCAGTCCCTTCCTTAACAAATTGAAACCCTTATATCTAACATTCAAGGATAAGTTGATATCCTCCACTGTACAGATTATAAAGCAAGTTCCACATGATATATGCATGAAAAACAAAGATAGCATCAGATATTAAAACTGGGTTGCCTCCCAGGAAGCACTTCTTTAACGTCATTAGCTTGACGCATTTACCTCAATGAGTGATATCATGTTGTGGTTCTTACATTCAGAACCTCTTAACTCACTTCCATTACCTGTAAGCAAACATTTTGTTCTGGAGTGGGCTTGTTTTCAACAAACAAATCAAAATCAATTTTTTAATCCTCAAAACCCATTTCCAGCTTCTTTCTACCCATGTCAACTATGCAGCTTGCAGTTAACATGAATGGCCTTCCCAATATTGTAGGAATGTCAGTATCTTCACAGATATCCATTGCCACGAAGTCTGCCGGGAAGATAAAATGTTTCACTCTGACTAGCACATCTTCGATTACTCCATATG
Organism: Glycine soja; assembly: GCF_004193775.1. NCBI lineage: Eukaryota > Viridiplantae > Streptophyta > Magnoliopsida > Fabales > Fabaceae > Glycine > Glycine soja. The sequence continues at coordinate 16,818,755 of NC_041003.1, read as the reverse complement.
GTCTGGTAGTGGAGCGGTCAGCCAGTTGTAAAGTCATTTTAGTGGGCATTATCTCCAACTCCCCCAACCTTCTACACATGGAGAGTGGCATTAAATTTATATTAGCTCCTAAGTCAATAAGAGTCTTTCCCACAGTGACTTCTCCAATTGAACAAGGAATATTTACACTCCCAGGGTCTTTATGCTTAGGTGGAAGGATCTTTTGAATCACAGCGCTACAATTTCCTTCCACTACAATGTTTTCCTGGTGAATGTACTTATGTTTCCTTGTTAACATATCCTTCAAGAATTTGGAGTAGAGTGGCATCTGTTGTAAAGCTTCTCCGAAGGGCATGGTTATCTCCAGTTTCCTAAAAATATCTGAAAATCTCGCCAAATGACGGTCCTTCTCCTTCTTGGAAGGTACCACTGGATATGGTACTTCCACAACTTCATTCATAGCTTTTTCACTTCTACTCTTCTTTTCATTCTCATTTTTTTTTCATCTTTTTCAATTTTATTTTTTTTCTTTTTCTACTTCTTTTTCTTTTTCATGGTCATTCAATTATTTTTTATTGACCATTATTTGTTTCTCTTTTTCCTGATTATTTTCACCTCGCTCATCATTTTTCTTGCCATCAGTACCTTTCTATTCAACAACTTTCTTCTTGAGTCCAACACTCTTCTCTTCCTCATTCTCCACAAACCTTTTACTTCTTGTCATCACAGCTTTGCATTCCTCCTTGGGATTCTTCTCTATACTCGCCACAAAACTGTTGGATGACTTGTCAGCTATCTGCTTGGCCAGTTGTCCTACCTGGACCTCAAGGTTCTTCAATGCTGGCTTAGTGCTTTTATGATTTGACATTGTTACCTGCATAAACTGAGTCAAAGTCTCTTCCAGCTTAGTAGTCCTCTAAAAGATGTTAGGCCCTTGTTGGATTGGCCTATTCAAAGGTCCACCCTGGTCTTTGTTGAACTAATTACCAGGGTGTGACCTCCACTGTCCTTGTTGATTATAAGGACCCTGCTGGAAGCCTGAAAATCCTCCTTGAGTATACCCTTGTCACTGTTGATTTCCCATATAATGAATTTCTTGAGTGTTTTCTTCAATGGGAATACATTGGCCTGTTTCATGAGCCTCACCACAGATGGTACAACATGTAACCTGCAAAACAGAAGAATGTGAAGATTGACCAATAGACAATTTAGTTGGCAACTTACCAAGTGTTTCTGTTAAAATCTCAAGTTACTTAGAAAACAACTTATTCTGTGCCAATAAAGCGTCATGTGATGATAGTTCTAACAAGCTTTTCTTTGTGGCTTGATGGGTTCTGTCTCGTAGAATGGCGTGATCACTGGCTGGCATATTCTCAATTAGCTCAGTTGCTTCTTCTAGGGTCTTCAGCTTTATTTTTCCCCATGCAGAAGCATCTAGTAGTTGCTTGGTTTGTGGTCTCAACCCATCTATGAACATATTCAATTGGATTGGCTCTGAAAACCCATGGGTGGGAGTTCTTCTCAATAAACCTCTGAACCTCTCCAATGCTTCACTCAGAGATTCATGAGGGAACTGATGAAATGAAGAGATTGCAACTTTCCCTTCCGCAGTCTTAGACTCTGGGAAGTATTTCTTTAGAAACTTTTCAACAACTTCTTCCCAGGTTTTCAGACTGTTACCCTTAAACGAGTGAAGCCACCTCTTGGCCTCTCCTGCCAATGAGAATGAAAGTAGGCTGAGTCTTATAGCTTCATCTGGCACATCAGCAATCTTAACAGTGTTGCATATTTCGATGAACATTGCCAAATGTGCATAGGGGTCTTCATTAGGTAATCCTTGGAATAAATTCCCCTGTATTAAATGAATCAAAGAATGTGGGTAGTTTATGTTGTGAGCTTGCACTTCTGGACGTGCAATGCTAGTAAAGAATTTTGGTACTGAGCTGCTTGAATAATCCTCAAGGGTAATCCTCTGTTGCTGCTCATCTGCCATGGTAGTGGCTTCAAGCAATTGAGTAGCGGATTCCCTTGATGATGGTGAATCAGGTGATAATGAATCAGAAAAATGAGTTTCTTCCTCAAGAATGGATGCAACTATTCTGTCTTGCAGAAGTTTCCTTTTCCTCTCAGCCCTGTTCCTTCTCAATGTAGCTTCAATTTCTAAGTCCAGAGGAACTAAATTGCCTGTGGGAGATATATGCATATAAAATACTAACAGACACAACGGTTATCCAATCCAATAAGACAAGACAAATAGGAATTGAGAACAAATATTCACATATAATCAAAGAATAACAAATAAAGAATAGACACCTAAAAACGATCTAACTTTCCAAATAAAAAGAAGATCGCCGACAACGGTGCCAAAAACTTGTTCGCTTCCGGCAAGTGCACCGGATCGCGCAAGTAGTATAAAACGGTAAGAACCGAGTATCGAACTCTCGGGGAACTTGTGTTACTTGGTAAAGCTATTTCAGTAAACAAGTGTCTAGTGTGAAAAGAAATGTATTTATATGAACAAATGTGCAAACTAACTATTAAAAAGGGAAAATCACGTGAGAAATGATGCATGAAGACAAGAAGGTGACATGTTCGTCTTCCTAGTAGGTGCCTGATGCTCAAAGGATATTCTCTATTTAACAATGCTTATGTGTTCTATGATGTCTCCTGAAATGCTAAACCCCGATTCCTCATGATAGTCTAGCCTAATCCTAATCAAACATCGTCCGCAGATTCCTCTTGTTGGACTAAACTCAACCATGACTGCATTAAGACAAACATGCAACAACTAGGTTACTGTACCCTGATTCCTCGTGAAAATACGACAAACTAGCCCTGTCTTATCAAGTTCTAAGAATCAGACCAGTTTCCACTGTTGAATGATCCTAAGGACACATGCATCTACGTGATCAAGGTAAAGGCATGGTAGAATGAAGTTCTGATAGCACAATGAACACACAAAACATCATTAAATAGATAAAAAGATATTTACATCAAGTACCTAGAAGGAAGATCCAACAGAGGATTTAGCTTTCCATAACTGGGAAGCTTCCTTTACACAAAGAAAAGAGAAAGATGAAAGATTATAGAAATACAAATGGTGGGGATGTCTCCTCCACCTCTAGGACCTCTCAATCACTCACAAACTCAGCTCACGCTCTCAGGACGGCTTCCTTTTCCAGCTCTGGTCTCTGTAGATCTTCGCACCACAAAATCTCTCAAACTCTCTGGAATTTGGACCTCTCTCTCTCTCTAGAATTGAAGACATGCAAAAGCTCCTCAAGAAAAATGGCCAAACTCCACCTCTAAATCTGATTTCAGGCTTAAATAGGTGGCTTTGTTCGTGCTCGTGCGATTAGCGCAAATCTGATCCGCTTAGCGCACATTAGTGAATATCGGCTTAGCACGTGCTTTTCTTGCTTAGCGAATGAATTGAGGCGGTGCACTTAGCGGGATGACCCTTCGCTTAGCGAACATGCACAACTCATCCTTCTTCTAGATTCTTCCTCGCGCTTAGCCGAGGAGGGTTGCACTCAGAGGATGGCTCGTTAAGCCAGCAGATTAGCTTAGCGAGAAGGTGAAAATCAGCACTTCACAAACTTGCTTAATTAACCTGAAATTGAGAGAAAATGATTATTAAACACACAAAATAGAATTACTAAGTATTTATTATCTATCTTTAACTAAAAAAACTTATAACACTACAAAATAACCATAAATTGGAGAAGTTTGATACAATTTACACAAGTTTTAAACACAAAAGTTAGTCTATACACTGACTAACAACTCCCCCAAATTTACAGTTTTGCTTGTCCTCAAGAAAATAAAGAACAGTTGACTGGTCCCCAAGTGACAATAACATGCAGTTACTATGTACAAAGGTGTATGCAACAAAAGTCACTGATTTCATGAGAAGAGAATGAAGCAAAATGCCCTTATCGTTTGTCTTTTACAAGGCATACAGTTATCCAAAGAGAAGAATAAAATGTAACTTGAACAATTAGATAAAGTTAGGCATAAGACAGATATCAAGGAAAGTAGCTTAAACCACAGTCTCACGGCCACTGTTTCACTCACACGCAAGTGTTTAAGTTATTCATTAATAACAACTAGCAAGAGGTCCAATCTTTGCACTTCATCTCATGCCATAAAGTCAAAAATGTATAAACAAAATCAGAAAGACTTTCCCAGGCTTGGCTACAAAAATTCATTGGTTTTTCTAGGATTCTAAGAGAGCACAAATCCTAGACTTATCCAAGTGATCTTTTTAATACAATTAGCTTGCTCACTAGCTTTTCACTTTCATTTGTTTTTTACCTTATTACATCAACACACCTTTCCTTTTATTGCTTTCTTTTTCTTTCTATTTTCTTATACACAACTTATGTGTTGTGAGTGCTGATGCTTTCTCTCTTTCTTTGCATCCCAATTAGTTTCATTCCCCCAAATTTGGGGTAAATTTGCCTTGAACCATATGCTCTCTTAGAATCTAAACAAGGTATATGGAGATAATCTTTCAGGTTCAGGGTTCAATTATTGATAAAATCATTCAGCTCACAAATGGTGCAAATGATACAATTATAATTCAAGGTGAGCTTTTTGGTCAAAAGGCTTGTGTATGCACAATCATGGCCTTCAACATGTCCTCATTTATAGATTTCATTCTAAAATTCAGAGATTGATGCAAAGATTATTACTCACAGCTAGTCGTTCACTCACAGTTTAAGTTCACACTCTCACTGGTTTTGGTTCAAGCTTTTCTTTCACAATCAATCTGTCTACTGACTAACAATTCTAATTGCAAGTTCTCATTCTTGTTCTTTCTTTGTCTAACTTACACACTTGCTCAAACTCATGAAAAGAAACACAAACTCCATCACAATCATGCATTCAATTCAAAACCAAGTCATACACCAATTTTCACAAAAAAAATAAAAGTGTTTTACTGCCATGTCATCAAAATCAAGTCAAACTGTTCCATATGCTTCAGAATAAGCAAACCAACTACCCAAAAATAAAACTAGCAGTGTATATAAACATAAAACAAATATTGTACTGAAACCATAATTATAATAATAATAAACCACAAAGCAAAAAAAAAAACAAATATCATTAGGAATTCAAAATTCCTGTGACTGGTCCTGAGTGTCATGTGTCTGCACATCCTCCTCATCTGTCAGATGAAGCACTGGAGTAGCTGGAGGAGAAGTGTCCAGAGTCAGGACTGGTGTGGTCTGGCCCTCAGGTATCTCTAAGACAGGAGTGGAAGGGTCTGCTGCATGCTGAGGTGAAGATGGATCCAATGTTGGTGATGGGGGCTCTGAAATGGCCTCAAGAGATCTCTCAGGAGTGGCAGCAGCTACCTGTGTCATCTGTGTGTCGCCTGCCTCCTCCTCTATAGTAAATGGCTTTGAGATAGTGGCCTCAGAGGACTCATCCTCCATATGCTATGGTACTTGAGCTGTGGGACCTTCATCTTCCCTGTGAAGAGAAGACTGAGTCCTAGGCCAGGCTACCAACTCTCTGAACTACTCGACTAAGGGAATAGATCCTGGAGACGCCACCACCTGTAAACTCTGTAAAAGAATAATTTGTCCCTGATGGATACTCTGAAGGATGGCTTCAAAGCGCCGGGAATCTGTCTGGGCTGGAATAGAAGGAGCTACTGACGTGGATGCTAGAGTAGGAGCCGCAGAAGTGGAAGGGAGCTCAGTTGGCCTAGCCCTCGCCCTCCTAACCCCTTGGATAGAAACTGTTAGATCCTCGGGGTTCCAACAGTTCTTCTTGATGTAGGCCAAGTTAATGATCGGGCTCAGGCGCTCAAAAGTGAGGCTATCAGAGACAACCCCTCTGTCTCTACATAATGCGGTGATCAGAGCAGGGAACTCAAGTCTAGAAGTGCTAGACTGGGCTATAGAGGTCATCTGGCCAGAGATCAGTGCTCCTATGTTCATATCCATGCGAGAGACTAGGCCAAAGATCAGCCTAGCTCTATCCACTGTCAAGTCAGAAGTGTGTGATGTGGGGGCCAACTTGGAGTATGAGAGGACCCTCCACACCTGAGCTAGTGTAGTCAGATCCTTCCTTAGAATCTTCCCAGGATGGCCCTCAGAGTTCATGATGAACCCTCGTCCAGGTATGCATAAGGCAACCTCTATCTCTTTGTAGCCTATAGGCAACCTGCAGTATCTGGAGTATGCGGGTAAGGTCTCCCCCTCTGCTAATACCACAAGTGTCTCCAGTAATGTGTTGAGACTCTCAGCTTGAATTTTCACCAAATGACCTCTGACTTTAGACTGCTTTGGTGGATGGTCCTCTGAACTGTATAAATTTGCATAGAACGCTTTCACCAAAGCCAAGTCTATGCACCCATCGACTAAATTGGTGAGACATTTATGGAAATTATGCCTCTCTAATTCAGCCTTAAACTCATCTAGCTCAGTGTGATATATCTCTACTTTCCTCTCTGGTAAAATGTTTCACTCTTTTGTGAAAACTAGTGTCTGTCGCAACCTACCCTTCGGCGGGAGGGCGACGCGGGGCTCACGGGTGCGTCTTCCATTGGAGGAAAATGTGCGGAGTCACCACCAACGTTTATTTGAGGAAAACGTCGGAAAAATCGGAAAGGTGTGGTCTACGAAATTTAATCGTGAAAGGTTTGAGAGTTGTTTTTACGCACGGGGAAGGTATTAGCACCCGACGCGTCCGTCACAAGGGATAGAAGCCTTCAATCAAGTGTGCAAATATGACTTCAAAATGTTTTATTTTCCCTTTTTATGTCTTTTTGTGTTTTAATGCTTTTTATGTTTTAAATTTTGGTGTGGTCGACAAGGGTGTTTCCCTCGCTCCTACGTATCCTCAATTGCGATGAGGAAATCAGACCTACGTAGTTCTTTTAGAACTGAATGTTGGTTAAGTTGTTTTTATCTTTTTACGCAAGATATATTTTGACCGAACAAAAGTCGTTTAAGGTATTGAACCATTAAACGATCTTTTGATTCTTTGAAAGGAGAGAAACGTTAAGGCATTGAACCATTAACGATCTCTTGGTTTTGAAAGGAGTGAAACGTTAATGCATTGGACCATTAACGATCTCTTGTTTTTGAAAGGAGAAAAACGTTAAGGCATTGGACCATTAACGATCTCTTGGGGTGGTCAACAAAAGCGGGGCTTTTGCTCCTACATATCCTCAATTGCGATGAGGAAATAAGACCTACGTAGTTCTTGCAACAGCGGTAAAGTTATGGATTGATTTTATGCTTTTGAACGGTCCATGTTAACCGATAAAAAGTGATTTTTGCGGACAAAGCTTGATTTGTGAGTTGATTTTAGCTTTAGTTTCACTTTGGATATTAGTCAATTCATTCAAGGAAACTTCCAAAGAAAAACGTCTGATTGATTTTTTTTATTATTTTATTCAAAGATATTTTGATTATTTTATTATTATTTTTTCAAGATATTTTGATTATTTTATTATTATTTTGCCTTTTTTTTTGTTTAATCGTGGTTACAATGTGAACGATCGGTTAGATTTTGCTTTAATAGTGATTAAACGAGATTACAACGCAAATGATCGGTTGAAATTCATTTTATCATTTATTAGGCGAGATAACGGCTTAAACGATTGGTTAAAGCACGTTAAAAATGGAAGAAAAGAAAACCGAAAATGAACGAAAGAAAAATAAAAGCTAACAAAACAAAAAATGAATTGAAAGTCTCGGATTCAAAAACTTACCGGTTGAAGAACGAAAAACGAATGAAGAACGGTGAAGAACAACGGAAAACCTTCACGGATTTGCTCACGGAAATGTCTCGGAAGCATAACGGAAGCACCTCAGCTTTGATTTTCTTCACGGAAACAATTTTTTCACCCAAAATAGCTGAAATGCATAGCCAAGGGGGTTAAGGACCCTTTGGAAAAGTCTCCCTTTGCCTATTTATAGGAAAAGGGAGAGGAGGTTGCCGCCCAGCTCGTCCAGGCAAGCTCAGCTCACCCAGGCGAGCTGGGTTGCTTCCTTCTTAAGTAACCTAGCTTCCAAAATGTTGTGGAAGGCCCAAATTCAAAAATTTTAAAATGGCTATTTGCACCCCCATCTTGATAAGTTCACTCCTTTATTTCGTAATTTATGAAAAAGTTATGGAAGCCTTACAGAAGCATATACGACTTGATTTTCTTCTTTTTCCACTTTCCTTTCAGCAATATCAAGTGAAATATGCTTACCCAAGGATTTCGGAAATTTTACGAAAGCATTACGGAAGTCTCGGAAGCCATTTTTTAACAAAACGAGGGAGGTGGTTGCCGCCCAGCTTGCCCAGGCGAGCTAGGTTGCTTCCACCTTAAGCAAAGAAATGCCCAAAATCCTCAAGAAGGGCCCAGATTTGCTAATTGCTATTTGCACCCCCCGTTATACTAAATACACCCTATTTTTTTTTGTTGATTCCTTTCCGAAACGTTACGGAACTTTACGGATTACGTAACAACATCCATTTTCTTTCCGGAATGTTGCGAAACTTTACGGATTACGCAACAATGCTCTTTTTGACTCCCAGAATATTGCGGAACATCACGGATTATGCAACAATGCTTGTTTTTTACTTCTGGAATGTTGCGGAACTTTACGGATTACATAACGATGGGTGTTAAACATTTTGAGGCGATCAAGCGAAGGTCGCATGCCCACAAACAATGGTCCCCGAACGAAATTAGGGTATGACAGTGTCTATATTTTGTGTTCATTTTACTCGCATCCAATGCACTTATTCACTTAAACTACAAAAAAGGAAGTGCACAAACTCATCTTTAGTAAATTCATTTTTCGTCTCTTATTTTGAACTGCTAACATTTGAATTTCAAGTAAGAAGGCATAGACTATAAGGGCATAGAAGAATTCCAAAAGAATATTCTTCCAAGTCATTAGCACTATAGAGATAGAAGCACATGCATGTACTTTTATTCCTTTTATCTCCATTAGAACGTGATGCATGGCAATGCTTCTAGCTGCGAGAAAATGGTTACATCAAAGCAAGAGCTAATAATGTAACAATTCTTTTCACTAAAGTCTATAAAAGGCAACTCAAGCTTTGCTATTCAACACAAGAAAATGAATAGAAAAATGAGCAAGAGCATTTGAAGTGAAATTCTATGATATTAATGGACGATGCATTATAGTGATTAAGTTGTTCATTTTGCTTAGAAAATTTATTTCATTATACTCAAGCTTAAGTATTTATCCACTCTATTGAGTGATTTGAATTTGGGTATTCATTCAAATATTGTTGTTTGTGATATCCAAGAGCTACTTAGTATTAAACAATACTTGGGTGTCTTAGATTTAGGGGAAGTCTAAAGGTGTTCCAAAAGTGGCCTTGAGAATAGTGTTGTAGCTAGGAGTAGCAAGACGAAATACTTATTCTAAACAAGCATTAATTAGTGGAACCCTTTACTAGTTTGTAAAGGAGAACTGGACATAGCTCTGTTTGAGTGAATGAGTACAAACATAAGTGTTTCTACTTTTCTCTAAAGCTATTTTATTAGTATTCTCTTGTGTTGGTTTTGATACATTTCATCACACATATCTATTTTTGAAAAACCTTTGTGAAAACTCTATTTTATCAAGCATTGGAGGATAGTCTTTTGTTTTCAACAAAATTGTTTTTCATTCAATAGACAACATCTTTGGCAACTTGGTCTTAAGCATATCCTCCTGTGAAAAACTTCCCTTCTGGGAAAAAGTTTACATATTTACCTAATATTCAACCCCCCTTCTAGTGTGATATTTTTTATTTTTGTTGGCATCAGAACTCGACCTCTTAGGTAGAGTATTTAATAATACAGATGAGGAAAAGATATAGTCAAATAAAGACATAGAAGAAGAATATGCTACCAACAAACCACCATTATTCAAATGAGTCAAATATGACTACTGGAAGGAAAGGATGATTGCATACTTTGAGTTGCTACACATTGATATGTGGGATGTTGTAGAAAATGAAAAATATATTCCATATGATGTTGAGCTAAATGAGATCCTCAAAAGCCAATGGATGGAAGAGTAAAAACAAAGATTTCTGCTCAACTCCAAAGCTCAAAATGTTCTGTTTTCTACTCTATCTATGGAGGAATACACCAAGGTCCACAGCTTCAAAAGTGCAAAGTAAATGTGGGACATGCTGACCACAACATATAAAGGGATGTCACAGGTAAAGAGAAATAAGTTGAGTCTCCTCACACATAAGTATGAGTTAATTACTATGTAGGAAAGTGAAGACATGAAGTGTATGTTTGGACACTTCCAAACCATATTGAATGAACTAAAATCTTTAGGAAGAACTATTGACAATTATGATCGTATTGGCAAAATTTTGAGAATTTTGTCTAGAAAGTGGAAACCATAGGTTACAACATTTAGATCTCTGAAAAACCGTGACACCATGTCCCTTGAAGAACTTGTTGAAACCTTAAAGGTCCATGAACATGAACTTCAACAAGATAAAATAATCAAGAAGGAAAAGTTCTTTTCTCTTAGTGTCTAGAAAACAAAGAAAGTTCCATCATCTAAGGAATCATTATCGAGATCTAGTTCAAAGATGTATCCCAAGTGCTGAGTATGGAAAACGTTTTGATGAAAAATGTGATGAGGATGATGAGTTGGCTTTCATCTCGAGGAAGATTCAAAAGATGCGGAAGAACAAGAGTGAGTATAGATGGAAGAACTCCTCCAAGAAGGTGTTTTAAAAGAAGAAAGACAGAGAAAAGAGATCTATAGTATGTTATGAGTGTAGGAAGCATGTACACTTCAAGTCAGAGTGCTCATAACTTGAGAAGTTCAAGGACAGACATAAGAATTACAAATCCATAGAGAAGAAAAGTCTAATAAGACTTGGAAGGAGCTAGACGACACCACCTCCGATCAAGAAGGAAAAAAGGAAGCCAACCTATGTCTGATGATTGAGACAACTTTTGAAGAATCAAAATTAGAAAAAGAGTAAGACATATGTTGTCCAAGTGCAAGGACCTACCAAAGAAGGGTGTGCCCAATGCCTTCAATACTAATAAGAGAGGACCTAAAAAGATTTGGGTACCTAAGGACAAAATTATTCATGTTGTAGATGTCCTTGACAACAAGAAAGACACACTTATCATGGTACCTAGATAGTGGCTACTCACGACACATGACAATAGAAAGGTGTATGTTCCAATTCCTAACCCCAATGCATGGTGGAACTATAACTTTCGGAGGGAATAAAAAAAGGCTGATTACAGGAGTAGGTAAGATAGCTATAACTCCCTATCCACTTATTGATAATGTTTTATTTGTTGTATGCTTAAAACACAATTTTTTGAGCATAAGTCAATTATGTGACAATGGATATGATGTTCCTTTAACAAGGATGAGTGTATCTTCTAGAATATTTTTTGGTCCTTACTCTTTTTTGCCAAGAGGCAAGGTAATCTTTACAAGATTAGAACTAGGAGAGCTATCAGATCAAAATGTCTCTTGCTTGCTATCTGTCAAAGAAAATCATTGGGTATGAAAAAGACTTAGTCATTCTAGCCTGAGGTTAATCTCAAAGCTACAAAAGCATAACCCTAGTATGTTATACAGACATTATTTACTTTGTGAAACTTGTCAAAAGAGGAAGCAAGTTAAAAATTCCTTTTCTAACAAAAACATTATTTCCACCTCAAGACCATTAGAGATGTTACATTTATATTTGTTTGGCCCAACTAGAATGGCCCTAGTAAGTGGTAAAAGGTATGGTTTGGTCATTGTGTACGATTACTCTAGATGGATCTGGGTTATGTTCCTAACCCACAAGGATGAGTCTTTTAGTGTCTTCTTAAATTTTGTAAAGTGGTTCAAAATGAAAAAGGTGTATGCATTACTTCAACCAGAAGTGACCATGAAGGAGAATTTGAAAATGAGTATTTTCAATTGTTTTGTGAAGAAAACATTATTCTTCCCTACTTGTCAATTCCAAGAACACCTCGACAAAATGGTTCGATTGAGAGGAAGGACATATTATTATAGGAAACAGCAAGGACCATGCTTGATGATAATTCTACTCATAAGTACTTTTGGGATAAAGCAGTGAACACCACCCTTTATTTACAAGACTCCCTATGAATTTTGGAAAGGACGAAAATCCAACATATCATATTTATATCCCTTTGAATATCATTGTTTCATCTTAAACACTAAGGACAACTTAAGAAAGTTTGATTCTTAATGTGATGATGAAATATTGCTTGGGTATTCTAAAACTTCTAAGGCATAAAGAGTATATAACTCTATAACCTTAGTTTTTGAAGAAGCTATCCATGTGAGATTTAAGGACACCAAGCTTGATAAAGAATTATCAGAGTTGGATGAGTCTTTTGCAGATTTGAGACTGGAAGATGGAATCAGAAACTCTGTCATTCAGTCGCAGCATAGAAGTTGAAGCATCCAATCCACCACTGGATAGTCCTGAAGAAGAAACAAGGGAACCAACTGGGTGCAATATGAGAAAGAACCATCTAAAAAGCCAAATCATTGGTGATCAAACATAAAAAGTTCAAACCAAAGCATCTCTCGGGCTTCAAGGTCATAATGCATTGATCTTAGAAATTGAGCCCAAAGACATAGATGAGGCAATGCAAGATCAAAATTAGGTTAAGGCCATGCAAGACGAGCTCAACTAGATATAGAAAATGATGTATGGAAAATAGTAGAGCTACCCAAGGATAAAAAGGTTTTTGGAGCTAAGTGGGTATTCAAAAACAAACTGGATGAAGAATCTAAGGTTGTGAAGAACAAAGCAAGGTTAGTTTTTAAATGTCACTCACAACATGAAGATATTTATTAGATAGAAACTTATGCTTTTGTAGCTCATCTTGAAGCAATACACATTTTACTTTCATTTGCTACTTATAAAAATATGAAGCTATATCAAATGGACACTTTTTAAGTTTCCAAAAATTGAGGATACAGATCAAAAATTGAATTTCAATTATTTGTAGAAACACATCAACTATTAGAACCCTTGAGTAAAAAACGCATTTTTGAATTGACTGATCCAAGAGGAAGTTTCTGTGGAACAACCCCCTAGGTTTGAAAGTGGCACTTTTCCCCATCATGTTTTCAAACTTAACAAAGCTTTATACGAACTAAAACATGCTCTTCGAGCTTTGTATGGAAATCTTAGGTCCTTTTTGATAGAAAATGGTTTTGAAATAGAAAAAGTAGACACAACTGCGTTTTGCAAAAATTATGACCCACAGTTGATTTTAGTTCAAGTCTAGGTTAATGATATTATCTTTGGTGCTACTAATGAAACTTTTTGTGACGATTTTTCTAAGCTGATGCAGACTAAGTTTGAAATGAGTATAATAGGAGAACTGAAATTCTTCATTGGTCTACAAAGCAAGCAAACCAGTGAATAAATATACATTGATTAGAGTAAATGTGTGAGTTATTGAATAAATTCAATATAGACGATGCAAAGGAAATGAAGACTTCAATGCATCCAACCACATATCTTAAATTGAATGAGTAATCTAAAAAGGTGGGTGGATTCCAATAAAGGTCGTGATTGGGTCTTTACTATATCTCACTGTGTCCAAACTGGACATCATATTTAGTGTATGATTGTGTGCAAGATTTCAGAAACAACCAATGGAAGTCCACTTAGCTACTGTTAACAAAATCTTTAGATATCTTATTGGTACTTCTAACCTTGATCTTTCCTTTATGAAAACGAAAGATTTTAGGCTGATAAGCTATTGTGATGTTGACTATGCTAGTGACAAACATGAAAGAAAAAGCATCAGTGGAAAATGTCACTGATAACGATTGTTGAATCGTTTGAAAACAAATAAAATTAGGATTAATTCTACAGTACAGGAATAACCTAGGTTGACTCAGAGATACAATCCATTTTGGTTCCTACTTCAATCCATAAATAGCAGGGGGAATTTCAACAAACAAGTTACAAGCAATTAAAAGGAACGCAAAAACATAGAAGCAAAAGTGCAAAATTTAAGCAAAATATGAAACATATTTAATAGTATTAATCCAGTTCACCAAATCCTAGTAATTTGAATTGTCACAGTTCTATAGATAATGATCATATTGTCAAAGTTCAGTCTGTCATTAGAGGTAGTTCAATCAAATTAATCCCTAAATTCATTAAGATCACAAATCAGATTGAAATATCATCCAAACAATCTGTGGTTAAATTCAAAATTAGGAAATGAATCCATAACCTAATTTTTTTTCCAATCCTAAGCACATTCATAATCATGAAAATTGAAAATAGAATTGAAGAAGATGAACATTCACACAAAAATTGAAATACTAAACCAAGATTGAAATTCTTCTTTGCTTGGACTGGATCCTTAGATTGATTGATTGTTTAGCCTTCCATGATCATCACTAGTGGAAGAACAAAAAAATTTGTGCAAGAAAAGAACAGAAAAAAGTTGAAGAGAGGAAGAAAAATGGAGAAAAGTTGACAAAAAAAGAAAGAAAAGAGTTTGATCCTAAAATTTGCACAAAAAGTTTCTCAAATCTGTTTTGTACAAAATGAAAGTAACTAACTAACTAACTGCATTAATGTATATTGTGACTAATCAGAAGGAAATGATAGGCCTTGATTAGGCCCAACTAATCTATCTAATTAAGCCAATTTTGCAGCCCAAAATCCAAGTGCAGAGGCTCTGACTTTCAAACCTAAAATGACCCTCAAAACTGCAGAATTGTCCCAAGCTTATTTCTAACAACATGGTATCACTTTTCCTTGTCTTTCTAGGGACTACTCATATGCTCCATTTGTCTCGCACAAGACAGATAGGTCAAGTAAGCACAAAATCCAAAAATAAGCAACAATTATCAACTAAGCCCAATTATTTGGTTAAGACCAAAACTGAGTTAAGGTGAGAAAATAAGAGTTAAAGAGAAGTCAAATAAGCTAAGAGAAATAGAGAAATACTAAACTAAAAATGCTCAATCAGTCACTTCATTGGTGGCAACTAAGTAACTTGTATTGATTGTTGGACGATGGACGATAGAGATAGGGTGGACAATATTGGTCATCTGGTCCAATACTCTTGTCTTCTAAATAGGTCGTGCAATCTATTGTAATTTGGTAGAGCATTCAGTCACACAGAAGGGAGCATCCAGTCTGATCGTACATTAAACATTGTTGTAGCTATAACTGGTTAGACAATTATCTGTAGTCTCCTTTAGAAGGAGCTTTGTATTTTGGGTTTAGAGAGCTGGAGAGTGCTTTGAACCCTTTCATTGTAAATTATGTAATTCACAATAAACTTAACAATTTTGCATGATATCTCTCTTCTCCTTCTATCATTCATGTTTTCCTATCTGAATAGAATTTCTCTAATCTTCCCAACAAATTGGCATCTAGAGCTTCAGTTCAAGATCAACTCCGCATCTGTTTCTTAGTAGAT
This sequence comes from Glycine soja, assembly GCF_004193775.1. Classification (NCBI taxonomy): domain Eukaryota; kingdom Viridiplantae; phylum Streptophyta; class Magnoliopsida; order Fabales; family Fabaceae; genus Glycine; species Glycine soja. The sequence continues at coordinate 16,803,325 of NC_041003.1, read as the reverse complement.
CAAGTCATCAATGATCGACCAAATTTTTTTTTGTTATTAGTGGATGACTCGAGTATATACATGCATACTTATATATATATATATATGATACTGCGATAAACATTTTATTATATAAAGTTATTATCTTTGATTTACACACTATTCAATCCCCTTTTAGTGTGATTGCTGTTATTTCATCTTTCTATCATTTTTCATTGAAGCCTCTCCAAAGCAAGAAGGCTTATGAACCAAAAAAATTTCATTTTTCATAAATTTTAGCCAAAGACTTTTTTTTAGCACCAAAGAACTAGATTTAGCAATCTGAATTTCATCATCATTTGTATCTTGTTGTTGTTCAAACTTCATGCTTCTTTGAATATCCCAGCTAATAATTATCTGTTTTGACTTCAAATTGTACACTTTATAACATTTAGAACGTGTTGCACAGTCTAGGAAAATCCTCATTTTAGCTTTGTCATTCAATTTGGATCTTTTAGTCACTACAACAATAATATAGCATATTAATTCAAAAACCTTCAAGTGTTTGGCAAAGGGCTTCACTCAAATCAAGCTTCAATTGGTGTTTTCTCTTGAACAACTCTTGTTGGAAGCCTATTTGAGAGATATGTTGTTGTATAAATAGCTTTAATCCAAAAGCTCTTTGGTAGTTTCTTTTCTGCAATTAAGCATCTTGTCATCTTCATGACCGTTATGTTTGTCCTCTTAGAAACTACATTCAGTTTAGGGTGTAGCTAATTTTAATGTATGAATAATGCTCATATCTTCACAAGATAAGTTGAATTCATGAGAGATATACTCCTTCCCATTGTCTACTCTCAACATTTTAATCTTATAGTGACTTTGAGACTCCACCATAGCTTTAAACTCCTTAAAGACATTAAAAGTTTAAGTTTTGCTTAATAAAAAATACACCCATGTCATTCTTGTAAAATCATCAACAAATAAGATAAAATACTTGTTTTGGCTTAGAGAAGGTATGCTCATATATAGGACCACACAAATCAGTGTGAACAAACTCCAATTTGCTCTTTGCTCGTGTAACATTTGTGGCTTGAAAAGACTTTTTGTGCATTTTCCCTAGTTGAAAAGCATCACATAAATCATCAAGACTACCTATCACGGGCAAGTACAAATTATTTCACTTGATTCAAATTGATTGGAAAACTATTATCATACATTTTGACCTTAATAACTTTAGAATCATTTGAATCCAATATGATACAACCATTACTTTTAAAATGAGAGAGAATTTCCTCTCACTAACTAAGCAACACATAGCAAATTCTTATTCAAATATTTAATCAACAAAACATCATGAATAAATTTAGGACCTTTGCTAGTTGAATGGAAACAATACCTCTTCCTTCAACTTGAACAATTTCTCCATTTTCAAGCTTGACTCTGGTTTTAATAGCTTTGTCTAAAGAGGTGAAGAAACTTGAATCCCTTGCCATGTTGTTTGTGCATCCACTATCAACATACCATACATCCTTTGAACCTAAACTATTTGCTTGGGTAGCCATAAAGAAGTGTTTTCAAGCTTTAGATTGCTCATTAGTGAGGTTGACTTGATGAGCAAGGTTGTGGGTGAGATTGATTTTTCTTAAATCGGTGGTACCTCTCTTTATATCTGCAGTTCTAGCAATTGTTACATTGAATTTGAGGCTTCCCCTTATGTCAACAATCTTTAGACAAGTCGTTTGTCCTTTTGCATGTAGTGCAAGGAGGAAAATTGTCCCTTGATATAAATTAGGTTGAACTCCCATCTTGTTTGCCTTTTCCTTTTGATCACCTCCTCTTTTACATTGTTGCTTATTTTGATCCTTCTGAATAGGTTGTTTCCCCTTGTGTCTAGCTTGAAATGTACCTTCAATTACATCATACAGCCTCATGGAAAATCTTAGTTCATGAGCATGCAACTTACTCACCATCTCAAAAATAGTTAGTTTCTTAAGATCACATGATTCTTCAATAGTAGAAACTTTGGCTTCAAATTTTTGGGTAGGTTCATCAGCATTTTTTCAACCACCTTGTTGTCATCCACACACGGGACAACTCTGAGTACTCCTTAATTGATTCATTCTCACTCATTTTCAGCATTTCAAACTATTTTCTAAGAGTTAATAGCTTGATAAATCATATCCTTTCATCACTTGCATGCCTCTCATTTAGTTCATCCCATATTTGCTTGGTTGTTTTCAGATGCATAATATTGGTAAATACATCATCCACTAAGGCTGAATGTAGACACGTAACAACTTTCTCCTTCTTCATGGTCTCCTCTCAATTTTTTTAGACCTACAACCTATAAGAACAAAGACCTAGATACTACTGTTAAATGAAGACAACAATGAACATAAAAACCAAGAAACATAAATAGTAGAGAAGATGAGAGAGCAGAGCAATTTTCATATTTGTTGTAAAATCATACTGTTTTGCATGTTTCCATTCATATTCAAGAGAAAATACATGAGAAATGACAATCCATTATGACACCTACACATGTTATCAAAAGACATACATGCAACTAGTGACTTATAAAGTGCAATTTTGCCCAAAATAGAAGCAAACATAATCCAACCAATTGGAACATTACTTCTTGACACGTAAGCATTTTGGACAATTAAACATCGATCATTACAATAGTAAATAAGAAATGTTTTAATGCAATATGTTTAACAAGAAGGAGAGAAAATCTGAATATAAGTGGTGTGTTCTTGCATGTTTTTTGTTATATAGGTTTTGAGGAAGAAAGAGATTCTTGTGTGTTACCCACTTCGTGTATTACTCTTGCCTAAATTAGTCCTCTTTTGTCTCTGAAATTCTGATACTGGGGACAGATGTCGTACAGGATGTCACGACATCACGCTTCAGAACATGCAGATTATATTTGACAGTGTGTACAGTTTAAACAAGTAAATAACACAAGAGAATTGTTAACCCAGTTCGGTGCAACCTCACCTACATCTGGGGGCTACCAAGCCAGGGAGGAAATCCACTAAAATAGTGTTAGTTCAAGGTCTAACAGCCACTGTTTACAACCTTCTCACCTAACCACTACCCGTGCGATCTCTACCTAAGAGCCACTCTTAGATATGAGAAACCTCGTTCACTCCCTCTCAATCACACTCCCGTGTTTACAAACAAATCAAAGACACACCAGAGATTGCTCTCTGAACAATAGAGATCAACTCCACACAAACTATAGAGATCAACTCTACACACTCTAGAGATCAACTCTACACACTCTAGAGATCAACTCTACACACTCAGGTCCAACACTTGATGTTAGGATAACATCAAGGTGGCTCACAAAAGACTCAAGTCCCAAAACTCACAAAATAACTCTTCAATCCCGGACTTGGTACAGAACTCGTGCAGCCTCCATGTTTATATAGCAGTGTGCGTTTCTGGGCTGCAACTTCTTGATGCTGGATGAGATCTATCTTCTTTCCTGAAAATCTGCACTTAGAGATCTAAAAGATCAAGTTTGATCTTTCAGTTTTTATCTTTAATCTTTAATCCCTGAACGAACTATTCAAATTTGTAATTCGAACTTTAATTATCTTTTAATTCGTTCCTAAAGATAGATCACCAAATCTGTTGCTAACTGCACAATAATCTGTTAAAGATATAACAGATTTATGTGTCCAGTATTTTCGGGCCGGATGTCAGGACATCGTGTCCGACATCGTGGATCCTGCTCACTCTGTTAAAGATATAACAGATTTATGTGTCCAGTATTTTCGGGCAGGATGTCAGGACATTGTATCCGACATCGTGGATCCTGCAGCTTCAATTCTTCATTTGACATTTTATCTTGCCTTGTGCATTGTGCAGCCCGATCTGATTCCTTGACATAACGTTGGACATCATGTGCAGCAACTCCAGCTTTCCTTCATTGTCTAAGTGCTTATGTTTTAACAAAATCTTAGCCAATCTTTTAAAACTCAGTAGAGCTAAGCACTAACAGTCTCATTGCATATGTTTTGGCATAGGACAACTTGCAAGATGCCTCGAGACCAAACAAGGTAACGTTTGACCAGCATTTGATCCATCACTACCTGCATTTTCTTTGTTCACTTTTTTCTTACAACTTTGGACCTAAGAAGTATGCTTAGAGATCAATCGAGTGCTTGCTTTCTTGTTGAAGCAAAAGCTATCCATTGGTTATGGAAATCAAACTTCATCAAATGAGCTTTTGTTTCCTTATGCACACACTGAAACATGTCATTTGCATTGTAGCTCATGATTATGGCTTGGGCCTTTTTTGTCATTTTTATTTTATTTTATTTATCATTTTTTACTTTTATTTTTTCTCTTTTTTATGGATATTCATTGTTATTTTTGTTTGAAATTTTCTTAATTTATATTTCATTTCTTTTACATTTTCTGTGAAACTTTTGCAACTTTTGCTTTTACACATTTCTAGTCTAAACAAAATTGGGTATCTACATTTGTGTATAAGAGTTATTTTAAAATGGTGCTCAATCAGAACATACTGGAAAGATTGATGTCCTAATTTTGTATGTCATAATTGTTCATAATCTATTTTGTATGCAAATAATTATGCATAATTTGAATTGTCTGCAAATAAATGTGAGACTCACAATTAAAAATAAAAAAGAGGAAACTTCTCTATGTGCTAAATGGGAAAAAATTCTTTGAAGAATCACCCAAAAGATTGGCATATTTAACTTTTCTATTTAAAAACATTCTACTTTATATATAGTATATAGTATAGAGGATAGATGCAAGCACCTTAACCTTTAAAACATGACTAATGTATAAAGCTATAGACACATGCACTTTACCATATTACTAAGGAAATACAATGCATGGAAAGTGCTTTAAAATAGGAATTATTAATGAGCAATAATCATAGGTACAACCATACAACAAATGAGTTACGTAGTATGTTATCTATATAAAGCATTAATTTCCAGGGAAAATTACATCTTAATATAGCATTCCTATTTAGGTGAGAGAAAGACCTTGAAAGATTCTAACCATCTAAAATTATGTCATGCACTTCATGTATTTCCTTGTTAACCTTAAAAGTTTAAAATATAGCCGTAGTTTTCTCTTCACCACTTACAAACAAGAGGACAACCCCACTTCTCCCCAAAAGTTTCCTTGCAAAGCACAACCTTTTTATCCTATATATAAATCTGGCAAATTAATCAAAACTCTTGTACTTAATAATTTTAATTACCTGCTTCGAAACCTTAAAGAGAAAAAAAAAATCAACTATGATGGTCTCAAAGAAAACAATAGTTTCGTTGTTGATCTGCTTGGTGATTACTATGGCCTGTGTTAAAAGCGCTGAAACTCTATCTGACTGTGCAAAACAATGCATGCCTGTGTGTTTGAAAGAGAAGGGTGCCACCATCGAGGTATGTGGCCCAGCTTGTGAAAAGTATTGCGAACAAATTGCTGGGAGTAGCAAACTTAAATCAGCAAAACCATAATATTTAAGAAACAACATAAGATTGTAGATTAAATGCTTTCTACATGGTTTAATCTAGCAACATTATTTGTGCTAAGACGTTACAGCTTTGTATGGTGTACTTTATTTGCAGTCCTTTTAATGGTGAGTGTACCAATTTGTCATGAATGCAACTCTCAAGCTGGTGGGGCCACACTGCACATTGTGCCAAATTAAAGGGGTTTGATTAGGTCATATAATGAGCTACAAGTAACCAAATTAAAGGCTCTATATGGGTCAAGGACTGTAAAGTTAGCATTTTTTTCAGAGTATAAGTCTTTAGTAGTCTCTTATGTGGGCGTTTGATGGGTATTGTAATTAGTGCTTCATTTCCATATACCTTCTGGTTTGTATCTCTATGTGCTTCTTCTTGACACATATTGTGTTAAATGGTGCTCCACTTTTACTCATACTAGTATTTTTCTTAATAAAAAGTTCAATGAGTAATCATCTATATATCACAAAGAAAACAAGTACATATATTTTGCATTGCTGTTGATAAGAAGTGATTGTTTATTAATTGATCACAAAGACCTGAATACAATGAGTGACCATCCATGTATTATCTTTGTATTTTCTTTCCACTGCCTCTGCATCAACTCTCTGGCAACACCATGTAATGACCTAGCTTGTTCGCCTTAGCCCTCCTAATGCACCACACAATCCATTCCAGCACCTCACAGATAACTCGCTAAACCAACCACTTCTAAACATTCTAAGAGGTGGTATATCTAAACAAGTTTAGTTCTTAAACCCTCGTATCAAGCGAGTAACCACCAACAAAGAAAAAGGCGTGTGATCCCAACTTAAAAATGAATTTTATAATTGAAATTGTTACATTGAAATTTATCATAAATGTTAACAAATTTAATATATATATATATATATATATATATATATATATATATATATATTTGAGATTGGAGTGCATAGGCTCTTCTCTCATTCATTTATATTATTATTCATTAGCAAATTTCATTTATGAGTTTTAATTATGAAAATACAATAATTTGGGGGAAGAAAATAACATTTATGCTATATTGAGTTAGATCTATTCTAAATTTACATTTTTAAATCATGAAAGATATTTATTTTAAATTAGATTAATAGGAGATGAAAATTTAATTTATTAAACAAATAAAATAAATATTATTTAAGAAAAAGAGAGTCATAATAAGATGCTTGACTTATGTTTAGAAGAAAAATATTTACTAATAATATTATTGACAAATTAATGAATAGCTTTGCTTCAATTTCTTTTGTAAATAAAAGTTGTAATCATTAGCAAAAATTTTAGAGATCGACCTAAGCAAATGTTTTAGGCTTTGCCTTTGACATACTTGTGTTTCTTTCTATTTTCTTCTGTAATTATACTCATCTTTTGTAATGGCTGCTTTTAAGGTGGGCCACTTACCGGTAACTTTTGTAAGTGGTCCACCATATATCATTAATTAATAATGGCCCTTATATTATATACCTTTCATACTGAAACTTTATCCTTCCAACTCTCCCCTCCTTCTCTGACTGCACCTCCACTATCTTTGGCTGCTCCATTGAGATGCGCTCACAATCATCCCCAAACGATGCAAATGAATCTCCTCCCTCAAAATCATATCTAAAATTGTTTTAGATAAAAGATAATAATAAATCAGATCCAATCATTCATGAAAATCAGATGGAGAAGCCATACTCTGGTTCAGTAAACAAATCCAGAATCAATAACAAATAACATTCAAACCCTCAAAATCAAAGATTCATCCCTAATGAAGTGAACTAATTAGATTGAGGAATCAAAAATCGCAAAACGCGATCAACAAAGAAATTGTGGTTAAAAAAATACAATAAAAAGATTACAATCAAAATCACTCCTTTACAATTTCGTTTGCCGCAATCGAGCCATCTAGCAACAAAGGAGTCAACGCTTGAGTTGGTGGCTTGCAAAAAAGTGGGATATTGGAGAGAGAATGAGACCATTGGCACAAAGACTAGTCGAATATGGATTTGTGTTTGTTTGAAGAAGGGGGTGGAACTTGCATGCTGGTGGGGATGTAAGGATGAAGGAACCTAAAGAAATTGAATTCAACAAAGAAAGACCAATTTTTTGCACGTTAAAGATTGATCTAAGGTGACATTGGTGCAGTGTGTGCTTCTATTACAATAGCCGCAGTTTGAGAAATCAGGCCGCATATGCAATTTAAGAATTCTCCTGCTCCACAATATATGAATTCTCCTGCTCCACAATATATGAACTCGCCAGTGGTATCGAAGTTCAACATAGCGTGGGGTTCCACACAGTTCTTCTCTCTTCCACTTTCTTTTCCCTACAATGGGATTGTGGGATTTGGGACTGAAGGGAAAGAGGGAAGTCGAGGGTCGGTGGGGGATGGCACCGTTTGGGGTCGTGAGTCTCGACTGACCCATCGGAGGTGGTGGAGGAGCAATTGGAGACAATGTATGGGTTGCCAGAAAAGAACCAATAAAAGGAACTAAGAAGGGTAAAGTTTTAGTATGGAGGGTATCCATAACATCTATAACAATAGATAAATAGCATGCAACTTTATAACTTCTTTTTTATCTCCACATTTTGGTATACATTTATGCTTCTCAATTATATTCCATATCTCACTCATTCTCAATTGCAACAATAATATCTATTAATTAAAGGATAAAATGGAAAAAGAATAATGGGTACAAAAGGTGGAATTGATACATTAAAATAACTCGCACACATCTGCTAATAAACTGTGCTTACACTACTATAAAGTAGGTTTTTTATATCGATTCTATAAGTCTTTTTACATCGGTTTTGACGTGCCATCGTAGTCGGCGATGTAGAAAGTACGTCGTCTTACTACGACGGTAACAGACCGTCATAGAATGGGTAGTGTTCAAAGACGGATTTCAGCCAAAACCCGATGTAGCATCTGATGCAATCCTACCCCGCAAGGGCATTGGATAGAAAACTCCAAGTAGATTGGGCCAGAGATGCAAGAGAAGACCCTAGGGTTCTTATGAGCCTTAGGGTAGATTTCGGGCCCATGTGCTAAGTACGAGCCCACTTATCTTTGTAAATATTAGATTAAGGTTTCACTATTTTTGGGCCTTGTATTTAGGACTCCATAATGTAGGTAGGATACCCTAGAAATATAGGATTTTTCAGCCCTTGTATTTTAGGACACCTAGGCTGGTTTTTGTATTAGGGGTAGTTTTGTAATTTCACATGCACTAAGTGAATATTTGATGTGTGTGGTTGGAAATAAATTTAATTGAATTGGTAGAAGCCCAATCCAATTAAATTTTAGAGGGGGAGGTGAGCATTTGCTTACTACACCCCATTGTCACATCATATAGTCACACTTTGTGCATGTCCTTCATGCTTTTCATGCCTCATGACACCTAAGCACACTTAGTGGAGAATCTTAAAATTGATCTTGGATTAGTGGGCTGAACCATAACTAAAATTCACTAATCATAATTAGTGAAATTTTGGCTCCAAAGTTTGGCTCCACAAATTCAATTTCAAATTCAAGTGAAATTTGAATTTCCCTCCAATTTTGTGTGACACTTAGGCTATAAATAGAGGTCATGTGTGTGCCATTTTTTGAACTTTGATCATTTGAATATTAAACTTCAGATTTCAAAGCTCATTTGGAGCATAAAATTTCGTGCTCTTCTCTCCCTCTCCCTTCACTCATCTCCTTCTTCCTCCAAGCTCTTATCAATGGCCTCCTATGGTGGTGAGCTTCTTCTAGACTCATCTTCTCCTTGAAGTGGCGTCTCCTCTCTCTCTTCTTTTCTTTATTCCGCTGCCATTCATCTTCCAAGAAGCAAAGGAATCCATTGATGAAGAAGATCCTAGGCCTACAAGCTCCAATGGAGCTTGCATCAGCATCCTGACCTTTCTACATCGGTTATTAAGAGGACCGATGTAGATTCTCTTCATTCTACGATGGGTTGATCTCTAAACCTGTCTTTGAATTCCACAATTCTACATCGGTTGTGCTGATAATCGATATAGAATGACCATGATACTACATCGGGTTTTGGCAACAAACGTCGTAGAAGGATACCTCTTGATAAAGAATTCTACATCGGTTTTGATTGTAACCCATGTAGAATTGTCAGGATACTACATCGGTTTTTTGAATAACCGATGTAGATTTACTATTTTTTTTATTTTTTTCGTGAACGACAATAACAATATTCAAATATAATTAAACCTAATGTCTCCTATAACACTTATTTTATAAACATTGGTCAAATTTCAGAAATGAAAATAGTAAATTTCAGCAATAAAGACTTATTATATAAACCCCAATTTGAATCTGATTTTTGGTTTGGATCGATGTCACCATTCTTCATCTCAGGAGGACAAGAAATAAGTTGCAGCGGTGTAGTAAAGTTGTATAAATCATAAAAATGCACTTTTTTTAGTAGTGTAACTAAGAACGCAAAGCTCATAAAAATGCCTGAGTTATAAAATTCCTACTTTAAAATTAAATCAACACTAGCACCATCTAGATAAGCTTTTTCTTGTGGAAAGTATCGCTTCAAATGCAACAACTGCAGAACTGAAATTGCAATGCACACACCCAAGTACATGGTATAACCCAAGACCATCAGCAAAATTGAGGATTATAAAGTTAATGAAAGAAAAGAGGTAGACTTCAATTCAAGGAAGTACTAAATTACAAATCATGGAATTCTTTATAAAAATAGCACAGAGACTCGTTCTATAATAATCAATAGGCCTTTCAAGTATCTGTTATGGTATAACTCTTATGAGGTAGAACTAAAAAAATTCTAGATGAAAACATCAGGCATGTCAATAGATTATTAATATTGATGAAATGTTTAATTACCTCAATCTTTTCTTTTTTAGCAACTGAATCCCAATCCTTGGCTGCAATTCCAGTTTTCCAATCAAGGTTCATACTAACGTCTCCACCAGCTCGTTCACTATGACCCACCCAGAAGCATGCTAAGTAGTTTCCACTCTCTCGAGTTGTGAAGACGAAATTACCAATTGATATGTTCTCCATATGATGAAGAATGTTTTCGTACGATGATGTGACCTGATGAAAACAGATTACTATAGGGATAAAAATTCCTTGGACAACCAACGGGATACCCGAGATGAGAAAAGAATAGTGACAAGTAATTGATATGATTGGTTAGGAAATGTGATCATAAGAGAAAGATAAAGAAAAAATGAGATAGAATATTTACACTATTTGGATGTAAGAAAATTAGGTATCACTACTACATGAGTATGAGTAATAATACATGAACATCTACAAAGTATGTATGCCTAATTGACACTCCTAATTATTTTTTTCTCTACCCTTTCTCTTACCGGATCATGTTTCTATCTCTCTAAAAGTGTAAAAATAGGATGACATAGTTGTCATGCACCATTTTCCTTCTAAGAATGTGTCAAGGTTTTTGCTCAATCCACATTAAAGAATAATG